>NC_030859.1:9602378-9620329 GCF_000208745.1 Theobroma cacao | reverse complement strand
GTTTTAAGAAATTCATAAGCCATGTTGATTACTCGATTTATATGAATTGATTTTATTTGGTTGAAATGAGTTGAAAGGTGATGAATTACAGTATGTTAAACTATTTTATCTGTCTCCATTTACTCAGCTTTAGATATTTTAGATGGTATTTGTTTACTCACTGGGATTATATAATCTCATCACTCTCCTTTCCACCCATTGTAGGCTCAGGATAGTCGGTAGATAGCTCATTTCGTTGAGGGCTACAATTGGAGTTGCATTCTCAAAAACTGTAGGTTTCCCTCTTTTGATACTTTTGGTTGTTCGTGGGCCCACGTGTCACTGTAAATTAAATTTTATAATTTGGTTATTTGTATTACAGTATGTATGAATTTATTTAGCTTTTACGCTACAAAAATTATTTACTGGTAACTCTATAAATATTGTTTTATAAGAAAATAGAATATTTTTATTATATTCAAATAGTCATAATTTCATTTTAAATGAATGTTTTAGATATCTAAACTTATTTTTGATTATGAAATATGTGTTTTCCACTCGCATACTACATTTTTAACTAGTTTTGAGATTTTTTAGGAAAAATGACCAAAATGCCCCTGTGAGAAAAAAATTATTTTTCTTTTGTTTTGATTTGGAAATAGTTTATAATCTCTCAAAACATGATACTTAACAACTGTTCCTCACAAGGGAGGTGCGAAAACTGATATTAAAGCCTTGCGAGGTTCTGATTGGCATTCCGGGCGATGAATGTCTATTAAGAAGTCGCGGCGGTTGTCACGGGCTTGAGGGGAGTACCGGGTCGTGACATGGAGTGAGTAAAAAGTATATGATTCTTAAGGATGTTTGAAAGATAATGAATTCTAGTGTTAAGGAGTTGGTTGGGTTAACGACCAGTGATCGTTGACATGTTGGTAAGTAGAGATGTTAAGTGAAAATGCTTGGTAAGCGAGACTCAGTTTGTATTAGTGGCTAAAAAGGTGGGTTTTACAGATATTATCTATTTTCTATTTGCATATTTCCAAAAGTGTATTTTTTTAAAATACTTTTCCCCATTTGCTTGCTTTTCTTCCTAACATCTACTCATGGAGTCTTTGTGACTCATACGTTATTACCCACTAATGTTTTTTAGATCAGTAGACTACTTGGCTTGTTGTCCATTTGGGAGGAGTTGTCTTTTTTGGTTGATCTAGTAGGTGATCGTCATGGCATTGAATAGGCATAAGCCTTTTTATGATGTCGTACTTCGTTGGTGAGTCTATCATTATATTTTGGACTGTTATTAACTTGACTTGTTTATGTCATGTAATAATTAGAACTTTGTAATGATTATAATTGAATATTTGGCCATGAAATGGCCTATGGGTGGTATCTGCCACAAGATGGTCGATGCTCAAATTTATGTTGCTTCCACAATGTTGAGCACGTGAGAATGTAAGGTGATTAATATATTTTCTTATATATTAATTAATCATCATATCTTGGTATAGTTATGAGTACTTGATTTAATCATTGTTTAGGCTTGCTTGGGAAAATAAGGTAATTCCTTTTGATACCCTTGCTCTAGTCATGAACCCGGGATTGAGTGGTAGCAAGTGTGTATAGCCACTGACCTCAATTATACCTCGTGTGCTATCCACTAGTGATGGTGGAAATGGTGAAAAATGTTTTCCATAGGATTTTAACACACTCAATTTTTGATTTAATTTAAATAAACTAAGAATGATTTATGAATATGTGAAGTCTTGAGGACTTTGATGATATACTATGTATGCCAAGTGTTTGAGAGTGCACATGTTGACACTTAGGCAAAAATTTTGAGGAAATATGTGATAAATCTCATAGTTTAAGGTTGTGATCTAAGTTTGACGTTATAACTATGAATACATGTGTATGGGATAAAGTTAAAGGAATGATTTGAGGTGTGATATTAATAGGAAATAAAATTAAGGTGTTACACTGGAATTTTTGGAAGTTTGAGAAGTTGAAAACTCCCTACAAGGGCAAATGTATCAATACATCCCCAAATGCATCAATAAATTCTTGGCAGGATGAACAATAAAAGCCTCTAGGAGATTTTCTATTGATACATTAAAAAATGTAACTATAGATTTGGCGAAAGATGAATATCTATTGATACATTTGAAGCAAAAAGCATTTAGGGAAAAAGTATCGTTACATTCCCCTCATGTGCCAATATGTGTTAGGGCAATGAGCATGTTACTTGAAATGTATCAATACATTGGCCTAATGTATCGATACATTTAGTTGAAATAAGAGAAATGTATTAATACATTACCAAATGTATCGATACATCACTGAAGAAAGGCAAAAATAAAACAGGAACTTGGCCATTCAGACATTTAAAGCAAAAACCCCCAAACTCTTTCTCTCTTTACCACCTCAAAACCCTAAGGCCTTAGACGGATTCTTAGAGCTATTTAGAGCTAATATGAGCTTGAGAAACACCTTTAGAGGTAAGATTAAACATTTTTACTGATTATTTTTCAATTTAATAAGTTAGATTCTAAGAAATCTAGTTTTTCTAGCTTTAGTGAATCTCCCCCGATTTAGCTAAAATTAAGACCTAAGATACATGCAATCTAACTTCTAAGGTATGGGTTTAGTGTTGGTCCCAATAATATGTGCTAGAGGGGGGGTGAATAGCACAATTTGGCTCTTTCAAAAATGATCTCTAAGTGTAGACAAATGCAAGATAAATGAAAGAAAGAAAATAAAAGAAAAACAGAGTAAACAAGACAGCAGAATTTAGAGTGGTTTGGTCTAAGACCTACGTCCACTATCTTGATTATCCAACTAAGGATTTTTTAAACAATCCACTAAGAACCGATGAAATTCATAAGCTTTCACCAAGCTTTACAATGGCTTTTACCAGGCTCAGCCAAAACTTTTTACATTAGTTTTTCCCGGGCTCAACTATAACCTAAACACTTAACTTTTAAAGGCTAAGTTAGAACCTTAACACATTCAACCAAACCTAGCTTGAAACAACCACTTAGAGTGACTCCTTCACTCTAAGAATACAAGAAAAGAGATTAAAGAAAGTACCTATGATCACAAGTTGATCTAAATGGTACAAGGTTGAGTGTAGAATATAAATACAAAGGACTGGCGTTTACGTGCAGAAAGATGCAAAGAAAATTTTTTGGTTTTTCAGCTCTATGTGACTCAAATTACTTCCAAAACTTCCAAGAACTAATTTCTAATCGTTCGAAGACCTTTTTATACTTGGAGAAACATCTCTGATGGCAGTATTTTATAGCCGTTGGAGACCGTTGGGAGTTAGCTCTAGCCGTTACTCTGTCTTTTAGTGCAGATTTCAAACTTGCAGGTAGAATGCTCTTAGTCGACTAAGTCATCTCTGTTTTTCGCTTCCTGTCTCTGGCAGTTTTGGCAATGAGCACTTAGTAGACTAACTCATTTCTTGGTCGACTAAGTTGGTTCCATCTTAAAGTCCAGATTTTGGTAGTAGCTTTTTAGTCGACTAACTCACCTCTTGGTTGACTAAGTTGGTTTTGTTTCTCAATATTCTTCAACCCGCCATTTCTCTAATTTAAATTTTAGTCAACCAACATTCTTCATTATTTAACTAAGAACCTTTCTTTTTGTTGATCAATCGATTTTCTTCATTTTCATGATTTTTGATATACACATTTGAAAGGTTGATTTATTATTTCCATATGACTATTTGTCTTGCACACTTAGGTAGAAATGTTAGACACAAATGAAATGTGAATGTTTTATTATCATCAAAAACTAATGGAGCCAACAATCTCCCCCTTTTTGATGATGACAAAACATTCCTTGATTAACAGCACAATGTCTTTTAATTCCTTTAAATTTCTGTAGAAAATGAGGATTGTTCCCCCTAAGTGAGTGCTCCCCCTTAGTGTGTGCATATTTTGCTTATTCATTTCAACAAATTCTATTCATGTAGTGTAGAGATTGATACTATACACTCAAGGTATATATGTGCAAAAATATATGGTGATTTGCAGCAAATGAATGTTGACAGATTTTCATCAAAAATATACAGTTTCTGTCAGCAGCTTATTGTTATAAGATTTTGTCTATATCATTCATTATTCAACTGATATACTATACACAACATCCATATTCATTCACAAAAACAATTTATAATAAAATTCAATAATCAGCATACATTCCTAACTTTAGTGCAGTATCAGATTTTTATCAGTAGTCAAAATACTATAATCAACTAAATATCAGCAAATATTCAACTATCAGCAGCAAAATACCATAAACATACCAGCCAAATACCATAAACATATCAGCATCCATTTTTCACATAAAAATATAAACAACAAGATTAAAGTTAAGTGTTCAATTGCCATCATGGCACAAACAGTAGAAAAACAAAAGACAACAGCTGATATTCCTAAATTGCCCCTAGTTCATTTTTGCTTCCTTTCTTTCCTAACTTCCTGGTACCTCCACCCTAACATTTTTTTAATTAATTTTTTTGGTTCCTTATCCTCCTAAGGTTTTGCCATTCTACTCCCCATTTTTTTCATCATCAATTTCTAACTATCTACTGAGGAGGATGAGGGAGATGACTCATCAGTGCCATAACGAACATCTAAAGGTTGAGGAGAGGATACTGGAGGTAATTCTTGGGAAAGGGGATCAGGTAAGGGTGTGTCAGACATTTCAAGTGGTTATTGTGGAGAAGAAGCTGTTGTTGACTTAGACTTTTCTGCAAGTCTGGAGGAATTCCTTCTTTTAAGAAATGTTGTTTTTGTTGCCATTGTTTTCTTCCTCATTTGTGGTGCTGTAGTGGCTTTTTGTTTCCCTTTTCTAGATTTTGCTTTCACTCTAGGAGTTGATGCAGGTGTATCTTGCTGAGCTTCTACCTTGGCAACTTCCTTTTCAGCCTATTTCTCAGCTTGCTCTTCTCTAACTATTTGGTGGAAAATCTCCATAATGGATATCTCTTCTGTATTTGGAGGGGAGGGTTGCTGTTTCTCAAGTTCTGAAGGAGCATTTTCATCTAGTGAACCTAGAACTTTTGTTCCTTATTTTGATCTGTCTTTGCTTTGGTGATCAGGTGAGGGGGCCTTAGCTGGATGATCAACACTAGGGTGAGAGTCCTCTGTCTAAAGGATAGGGATAGCAATTTTGTAAGTGGAGCCTTCAGCTTGAACACCATGAGGAGCAGACCTTTTTGCTTGCAAAGTTGAACCCTCAACACCTTGCTGTGCTGGTGCAACACTTGGTGTTTCAGAGGAATCTGCAGCAATAGGTTCTGATGGCATTTTTTCTTTTCTTTTCAGTTCATTTTCCAGTTTAGCAAGTTTCTCTTCAATTTTTTGCAATCTAGCTCCTTGATCAGTGAGCTTTCCATCCGTCCTCATCAATAGATTGAAAATCATTTTACTAGAAAATTATGAGGATGGTGCTTCTGTTGGTGCTGGTATTACAGAGACCTTAGGTGTTTTAGTAAATTTCTCTCTATCCAGCTTGTAATCCATTTTAGGTAGACTACCTAAGTAGATAGCCTGGTCTCTACTCTTCACCATATCAAGTTCATATCTTTTTGCTTAGACTCCGTTTTTCTGCATTAAGGATGTGATAACATTTCCATAAGGCAGATTAATTTTCTCAAGCTTGCATGCTCCTTTCATCTTTTCAATCATGAATATGCCTACATTCAGAGCAACCCCATTAAAAGAATGTTCCATCAGCCAAAGATCTTGAAGGCTGATGTAGCTTAAACTCCCACTTCTGCCATAGATATTTGCTGCAACAAAATTGTGTAGAATTCTTATCTGGAGACTAGTTATCAATCCAGCATTGCTCTTTGATGAGTACTTCTCCTTTCTCCCAGTAATGATTTCCCACAAAAAGGATGGTTCATATGCCTCTGGGAATTCGAACTCTCCCACCTCACATTCAACTTTTAGCAAGTTACCAAGATCATCAGCAGTAACCACAAATTCTTTACCATTCAAAAATACATTTAGTCCATTTTCAATGTAGTCATCAGAATCATCTAGTTCTTCCTGTTCTAATGCTATACTAGCATGAAATTCTTTCACCAAGCTGGCACTACATGATCTATTCTTAAATGTGCTATATTCCTTCAGTTTCAAATCATCAAAATAATTTGATAGACTAGTCTAAATTTTTAGATTTTCACTAAAACTTTCCCAGTCAATGTATTTCTCGCAGGTAATAGGAGCATTCTTTATTTTCTTACACCTCTCTTCATGCATTTTTTTTCTGAATTTAGAAGAAGAGATAGTACCTTTCTTGGGCGTTGTATCCTTATCCTTCTTCTTCACTGATTTTTGCTTCTTTTCTTTCCGTTTTCTAGATTTCTAAGTCGTTGAAGCAGACCCAAATTTCTCTTTCTTCTTCTGCATTTCTGCTTTTGACCCTTCTTTTAATGGCCTTTTCCATTCTTCTTTTCTATTATCTCTTTGCTTTGAGAGATTTTTGCCATTTCAATTTTGAAGATTTCTGACTGAGGCTCGAGGGTTTTGGTTTTGTGTGAGTTAGTTTCAAAGGCGAGAATGTAGAGAGAATGGGTTTCAGTTTCAGATGATAGAGTTTTAGGGGAGAGAGAATGTAGAAAAAGAAGTTGTCAGCAATTTTAATTTCCCTTGGAAAACTATCTGCCTCCCCCTTAAATATTGCCTCATTTTTTTTGCTTTAAATTTCAAAAATTCCCTTAAAATTTTTTTTTATTTTCCTAGGTAGTTTTTCTTCCTTCCTTTATTGCCCAGTACACATTATTTTATTCTTTCTTTATTTAATTGACTGAGTCTTATTATTTAAGGCTAACTGAACACTCTTAGTTGACTAAGATTCACCTTAGTCGGCTAAATGCATTTTGTTTTATGTGCATCGGCCAAAAATTTTCTCATAGCTCCTGTAGACTAATCATTCCTAAATTCCTTCTAATTTTACGGAATCTATCTTCATTTAGGGGTTTAGTAAAAATATCTGCTAATTGATGCAAAGTATTCACAATTTCAATCTTAATATCACCTTTCACTACATGGTCTCTAACAAAATGGTGTCTAATCTCAATGTGTTTAGTTTTAGAATGCTGCATAGGATTTTTTGAAATATTAATTGCATTTCTATTATAACAGTATATTGGTATGTTATGCATTAATAACCCATAGTCCTTTAGTTATTGTTTATTCCACAATATTTGGGCACAACAGCTTCCTAGTGATACATACTCTGCCTCTGCTGTAGATAAAGCCATTGAATTTTGTTTTGTGCTGGACCATGACACAAGCATACTACCTAGAAATTGACATGTTCCACTAGTGCTTTTCCTATAAGTTTTGTTGCCAGCAAAGTTAGCATCCGAATATCTAACTAAGCTAAAAGTTGATTCTCTAGAATACCATATGCCTAAATTTTGAGTTTCTAAGAGGTATCTAAAAATTCGCTTAACAGCTGTTAAGTGTGATTCTTTAGGTTGTGACTGAAATCTAGCACACAAACACACACTAAACTGAATATCTAGTCTGCTTGCTGTTAAGTAAAGTAGGGAACCGATCATACCTCTATATAGCTTTTGATGTACATTCTTCCTTTTTCATCTAGATCAAGTCTAGTGGATGAACTCATTGGTGTGGAGATTGGTTTCAGCTTCAGCATATTGAGCTTTTTGAGCATATCTTGAGTGTACCTTTCTTGGTTGATGAAGATTCCTTCCTCACTTTGCTTAATTTGAAGAACAAGAAAGTACTTCAACTCTCCCATCATGCTCATCTCAAATTCACCCTGCATTTCTTTAGCAACGTTCTTGCACAAAGTCTCATCAGTTGCACCAAATACAATGTCATCCACATAAATTTGTACAACAATTAAATCATTTAAGTATCTTTTAATGAACAATGTAATATCAATGCTGCCTCTAACATAACCTTTTTCAACTAGAAATTTTGAAAGCCTCTCATACCAAGCTCTAGGAGCTTGTTTCAAACCATACAAGGCTTTATGAAGTTTGAAAACATGATCTGGTTTTTCAAAATTTTCTAAACCTGGTGGTTGTTCAACATACACTTCCTCTTGAATGAATCCATTCAAAAATGCACTTTTTACATCCATTTGGTACAATTTGAAGTTCATGAAGCATGCAAAAGCTAACAACAACCTTGTGGCTTCAATCCTAGCAACGGGTGCAAAGGTTTCATCATAGTCTATTCCTTCCTCTTGGTTGTATCCTTGGGCTACTAAACTAGCTTTATTTCTAACTACATTTCCTTGCTCATCTACTTTATTTCTAAACACCCATTTTGTGCAAACAATAGGGTGATTTGAAGGTCTAGATACCAATGACCATACATGGTTTCTTGTGAATTGGTCAAGTTCCTCTTGCATGGCCATTATCCAACTTTCCTATTTTTCAGCCTCTTTAAAGTTTTTAGGTTCAATTTGTAATATGAAAGCTGAAAAATCACAAGTTTCTTTTGTTGCTCTCCAAAGCTAACTCTTCATCATCATCACATGACAACTCTTTCAGCTCTTCTTCAAGGATGCTAGCTTTAAGTGCAATGCTCTTTTTCTTTTCCTTAGCTTCCCTTCTATCTTCGTCTTCTTCTTTTTTAAGCTCCAGCTCATGAGTAAGGAGAGAACCACAAATCTCATCTATGGCAATAACATTTAGGTCCTTGACCTCTCGGATTGCAGTCCCTTTAGGCTTCTAATTTTTTGGTAGGCTTCTAAGAAGTCTTTTAACTATTTCATGCTCGGGTATTGGCTTGCCTAGCTGACTCAATTTATTTGGGATATTTGTAAATCTATCTAACATGCTAGTGATGTCTTCACTAGGCTCCATTTTGAACATTTCATAGTTATGTTTCAAGAGGGCTATTTTGGACCCCTTGACTTGAGAAGTCTCTTCATGGATTATTCTAAGTTTATCCCACACTTGTTTAGCTGTTGTATAGCTTGAGACTTTATTGAATTTAGTGGAGATCAAGGCACAATGCAATGTATTGATGGCCTTAAAATTTGTTTGAACTTTCTTAGTTTTAGCCTCGGTCCATTTAGACCTTAGCTTAGGCATCATCTCATTGGTAACCACATTCAAAGTTAAGGGAATAAAGGGTCCATCAGTTATGATGTCCCACATTTCATAATTTATAGCTCTAATATAAATGGACATCCTAGTACTCCAATAAGAATAGTTAGAGCCATCAAACAGAGGTGGTCTGTTTATTGATTGTCCCTCAGCAACTATGGATTTTTGGAGAGCCATTTGGATCCTCTCAAAGGGTGTTAGACCTTAAGAACAGGGAATTAGCTCTGATACCACTTGTTGGTCCCAATAATATGTGCTAGAGGGGAGGTGAATAGCACAATTTGGCTCTTTCAAAAATTGTCTCTAAGTGTAGACAAATGCAAGATAAATAAAAGAAAGAAAATAAAACAAAAACAGAGTAAACAAGATAGCAAAATTTAGAGTGGTTCTGTCCAAGACCTACGTCCGCTACCTTAATTATCCCACAAAGGATTTTTCAAACAATGCACTAAGAACTGGTGAAATTCACAAGCTTTCACCAAGCTTTACAATGGCTTTTACCAGGCTCAGCCAAAATCTTTTACACTAGTTTTTCCCGAGCTCAACTATAACCCAAACACTTAACTTTTAAAGGCTAAGTTAGATACTTAACACATTTAAGCAAACCTAGCTTGAAACAACCACTTAGAGTGACTCCCTCACTCTAAGAATACAAGAAAAGAGATTAAAGAAAGTACCTATGATCACAAGTTGATCTAAATGGTACAAGGTTGAGTGCAGAATACAAAACAAAGGATTGGTGTTTAGGTGCAGAAAGATACAGAGAAAATTTTCTAGTTTTTAAGCTCTATGTGACTCAAATTACTTCCAAAACTTCCAAGAATATATTTTTAATCGTTGGAAGACCCTTTTATACTTAGAGAAACATCTCTGATGGCAATTTGATAGTTTTCTAACCATTGGAGACAGTTGGGAGTCGGTTCTAGCCGTTATTCTATCTTTTAGTGTAGATTTCAAACTTGCAGGCAAAATGCTTTTAGTCGACTAACCGATATCTTAGTCGACTAAGTTGTCTCTATTTTGTGCTTCCTATCTTTGGCAGTTCTGGCAGTGAGCACTTAGTCGACTAACTCATTTCTTGGTCGACTAAGTTAGTTCTGTTTTGAAATCTAGATTTTGGCAGTAGCTTTTTGGTTGACAAACTCACCTCTTAGTCGACTAAGTTGGTTCTGTTTCTCAATATTCTTCAGGCCGCCATCTCTCCAATTTAAATTTTAGTCAACCAACATTCTTCATTATTTAACTAAGGACCTTTCTTTTTGTTGATCAATTGTTTTTCTTCATTTTCATGATTTTTTATATACACATTTGAAAGGTTGATTTATTATTTCCATATGACTATTTGTCCTGCACACTAGGTAGAAATGTTAGACACAAATGAAATGGGAATGTTTTATTATTATCAAAAACTAATGGAGGCAACATTTAGTTCTTTGTTGATGGATTTGAGTAAGTGTGGAAAAGCTGACATTTTTTGAAAGTTACGAATAATTAATAGTTTGATGTTTTTATGTGCTTAAAGGGGGAAATGGAGTTAACTTAACTCGTTGGTGAGCTAGAGGATGATTGGATGCTATTGTTTGAAGCTTGGCTGGGAGTACTTCTAATTTGTCACTGTGAGTGAGCTTAATTAAAAATGCATGTGATGCATGATGGCTTGATAGAGGCACCACCATGGTATTAGAATAGAATGTGTGTATGTGTATATATATATATGTTTGCCTAGATGTAAGTGCTTAGACTAGAGAACCAAAATATGGATTAAGTGTTTGTGTGTTGTGATGTGAGCCACATGGGTGTCTTATGTTGTGTGTGCTTAGACTAGTATGTCTAAAGGCTATGATGAACCCCTAAGAGTAGATCACCTTAGGCGAATGAGACATTGAGAGGATTTGATCAAATGATGCCTTGGAGACATAAAGGCACTTGAAACCCTAATCGAGCTTAAGAATGATTGAAGCTCGATGAGTGTGATTTGTGGTTTGATGAGGCAATGTGAATAATAAAGGCACAATGGCCTGATTTATGGTTTGTGTTCCATTCGAGAATGAATTTTCAGATATTGATCTGACTTATGGTTGAGTGGAGTTCCATTCCTTTGTGATTATGTGTGTATGCTTGCAATGATGGTGGTAAGTAGGGATGGTGGTATTAGTCCCGCTTGTGATTCCCACTTGTAGTGCTTTGACACCACTCATTTGATATTATTTTAGATGATGCCAACCATTAGGAGATTTCTCCAGTCGCTAACTTTGCTTATTCGTCAGTTGTTTCGGCACTGTGCATTATTTGGTTCCCGCCTGTTGCTTTGGCACGTGCGTGATTAGTTTCTCTACCAGTAGCTTTGCCCTGAGCATGAATTGATTCTCTATCGGTTGGCCATCGAGCGTTATTTGACAATGTCTAAGGGAAGACAACTCGTTGATTTGATTTGCATATGACGTAAGATAGCCGTGGGGAGGCTTAGACAATATGATATGATACTTCGGCGACTAGAGTGTGTCGTGAAAAATGATTTGAATAACTTTAATTGGCTTCAAGAGTAAGTCTAATGATGAGTGTGATAATCTTTGGAGACATTGAGGATGATGATATGCCTTCACATTGGAGATTTTAGGGATAATGATATGCCCTATGATTGGAGATGTTTGCTAGAACATCTATATGCACGAATGGTGCATATATTTTATATATGTGTTTAATATATATGATTTTGTTTATCTACACCACTCAATGAGTATTTGAGTACTCACCCATTTGCATACCATGTGTAGATAAATAGGCCACAGAGCTATGTGGTAAAGGTCGTCTAGCAGCAGATCGATCTTGGTATTCAATATGTCTTTACCCATTGTGTCACTTCACAATGTTAGTCACAAGCTTCCACTCCATACTTAATTTGTTGTGCATATAGGCACGTTGTGCCATAAGGACTTGTGTAAGGGCTGTTCTATACGAACCCACCTTGGATGGCCAATATATGGCCTTATGTATATTTGTATGGATTGTGAGTTGGGGATAATGTAACGTACTTGAATTTTATTATGAATATTTGACCATTAATTCCCTTGGCTTTTATGTTGTGTGATTTTGGACTCCGAGGCTTGCTCGGGTCTAATGGGCTTGCTTGTTAGACTTGTGTGCTAGTCACGGACTCTCAGGTTGGGTTGTGACAAGGATGATCTAAATGATCGAAAATGTTTTTGATAGTTTATCCAAACCATAGAAAACATTAAATTTTCTTGTAAAATAATTCACACTGAAAAAATTTTCCACTAACAAGTTATTTTCAATTAGCAAATACACCCTAAGTATTGATACTTCCTCTTCAAGTATCAATACTTTTCACATATAATGCTTCCCTAGAACAAGCATTGATACTTTTACAACAGAACCTAATTCTTTTTACTAACAAATAGCATTTTGACTTCATTCCTTCTTCCTTGTCCCATCTAACACAAAGTCTCTCGCTTATAACATAACTTCTCAAGAAAAATCTCACTGTTAACCCCAAACACATATGGTCTCCTAAGCTCACAAGTAAGTTGAATTCTTAATCTCATTAAAAGTCAAGGGCATTGATTGCACATATGACGTTGTTGGCTTTAAAATGATTATAGTTTTGATTATGACAAAATGATCAAATTTACTTTAACGTATTTGAGTGATCCTTGGCAAATTCTTGAAATTATCTTACTCTTATACATTTGATCTTACATAATTGCAAGCTTGATTGTTTTGGTTATTTGAATTCTTGAAGTTATTGAACTCTCACAGACTTGCTTGATAAATGTCTACAAGCTTGAATGCTTTAGTTGTATGAGTATTTACCTTGCTTGAATAAGTTCCTTTTATGAACTTCCTAATTCTCACTCTTGAGATGTTAAAGTGGAAAGATAAGTTCACGAGGTGAAGAGTTTGCTTTAAGCCACTCAAGGATGATCAATTTCCACAATACCATGCTTAATTCAAGTCAATATGCTCAATCATAGCTCAATACTTGACTACAAGGTGGACATAGTTGACTATACATGCTCAAATGTTGGGAATATGAAGGCACCAGTCGATTATAGAGCTTGGGCAGTCAATCCTTTAGCAGAATACATGAAAAACTTGAAGAAAAGGAAACACTAGTCGACTATATGGCATGGGTAGTTGATCCTTTAGTAGAATGCACAAAAAACTTGAAGAAAGCCAGCACCAATCGACTATAGAGGAAGGATTAATGACTGTAGAATACAAGAAGCAAAAATGAGGAGCTCTCAAAAAAGGATCGACTATAGGGCTTTGAATACTCAACTATTGAAGCTAAAACTCAAAATTTTGAAAGCCATACTAGACTACAAGATCTCTATACTCGACTATAGATAAATGTTTGACATAAGCATCAAAAGACAAATGACTAGTTCCTTGTCGATTCATCTATAATGGCTCTAAGACTTCTCCAACTATAAAAAGGACCATTTTGAAGCATTTCAATTAGTGGAAAGAGACGAAAAGGCAAAAATACTTGGGAATCAATGTCTTGAAAAGAAAAAAGAGAAAAACCAAGCAAACCAAGCAATCTTACTTGAGCTGAAAATTCATTTGTGCTTTCACTCCAATTTTTGTACCCATGCTTATGCATTCTTCCTTCTTTGTACTTACCTAGCAAAACCCACCTCGTAGGGGCACCCTTGCTATTCCTTGTATCCACTATTGTAAAGATTCTAACGTAACCTTGAAAAGTTAGTGTGGTTTATGCTTGCTCCCATTTAAAAGGAAAATTAAGAGTTATGCTTGATACCATTTAAAAGCAATTCGTGATTAGTTTAAGCTTGGTAAAAAGTGATTGTAAAGGTTGTGGTTACTCTCAAAAAAAGCCATATGGGTTTTTCTTGATCTTGTTAAAATGTATTTTCCCATGCTGGATTGAAACTCCTTAGCTTGCTAAGGGAGAGGTCATAGGCAATTGAGAAAGCCGAACCTCTATAAATTGTTTGTGTCCCTGTTTTAATTTTCTTTTACTTCTTTAGCTTGTTCATTTCTTGTTGAAAAGATTTTTGAAAATAGTTCTTGATTTGCTTTTAATTGATTCACACTTGTATTGAGTCTTTTAACAGTGATCTATAACTTATTCTCGATTGTGTAAAACTTGTTCTTGTTTGGCACTTTCATCAAATTGTTCAAGAAACCTTATTTTTATCTTTTGAAAATGATTTTTTGGTTAAAGAATGACTATTGAACCATTATAGTCAACTATAAGCTTGTTTAAGTAGCTTTAAAGAGGGTTTATCAAAAGGAATTAGGAGGATAGTCAACTAGTGTTTCTTCATAGTCGATTATAGTCAACATTTTGATCACTTGTTTATTGAGTTAACATTTCAAATAGACATGTACTTGAGCTAACATTTCTAAGAGACATGTACCTATAGTTGTACAAATTAGTATTGAAGTGAAAATGGGGCAAATGGTAAGTTGAACAAGTCTGTTTGATTAATATAACTACTTTTGTTGTGAAATATAACTTTGAAAAAGAATATTAGAGAGTAGTAGTAAGAATGTAAAAAGATCTTCTATTTCATTTTTTGTTTCAGTATATCAACCATCAACTATAATGCCTCTATTTATAGGTACAGATAAACAGAGAGGAAATGAATTTACATAAATAGAGGGGATGACCTTAGTATATAGGAATGTACATATATTGAATGAAATCAGGAGATAGGGATGTACTAACATAAATATGTACATTGGATATGGGAGATACATTGGATATTATGAAATACAATGGATATCACATATATTCATAACACTTCCCTTTGAATGTCCATTGTATTGCCTCATTAAAAACCTTAAGTCGAAGAAACCCAATTGGACAAAAACTGATCAGAAGGAAAAAAAAGTACAATGAATGGTCCATAATTGCTCCCCCTCAATTGAGCCATGTTGCTACTTCCTTTGAATGTCCATTGTACTACCTCATTAAAAACCTTAAGCTGGAAAAACCTAGTGGGACAAAAATTGATCAGAAGGAAAAAAGAGTAGAGTGCATGGTCCATAATTGATCCCTTTCAATTGAGCCATATTGCCACTTCAAGGGCAAATTAATTTTGCATCCTGTTAATTTTTTGCATTCCAATGCTGTATACTAATTTCTCAAATGTTGACGTTGGCAACGATTTGGTAAAAAGATCTGCAAGATTATTGGTGGAGCAAATCTATTTAACGTCAACTTGCCGACTTTCTTAGAGTTCATGAGTGTAGAAAATTTTTGATGAGATATGCTTGGTCCTATCACCTTTTTGTTGGTATATGCCCTTGAGCCAATTGGATTAATCAAGGAATATATATTGTCATTTAATGCATATTTAATGGCATAATTATATGTGATAGAGGTTTTCCTTCTTGTCAGTGCAATAATAAAAAGTTATTAAGTACTAATTGTGTAACGCCCCATACCCCTATAGTAGTCAACATAACCTTATCAACAAGATGAAAGGTCAATTGACATAAATTTAAGTGCCAAAGAGCGGTAATGGGTGCAAGGAATATTTTGGAATAAAATATTCCATAAGCGAAAAAATAATAATTAAATAATAATATTTTTAACGAGGATGGATTAGTGAGTTAAAAGGTTATTGGGAAGTGAACTGAGGCATAATAAGACATTTTGGGACCCAAGGAGACAAGTGGAGAATTTTTGAATAAAATAATATTAAAATATTAATATTTTAACTATTGTCGAAGTTAGTCAAAAAGGAGGGATATATGACTAATCAAAGTGGGGGAGAAGAAGAAGAAAAGGGTTTTGAAGGAAAAACGACGTTAGTGGGACCCATGTGTCTTTATTAAATAAAGCTAGCCCGGGTAAGTGTATATTTAAATATTATGGTGATACTATGGTGAAGTGCGGATTTTATATTTTGTTTGTGCACATGTAAAGGAAGGAAAATAGAAAGAAATTGGAGTTTAAGAAATGTTAGAAGGACCCAATTGTAAAGGATGAAAGTTGGAGGGGTCATGTGGTAAATAAGGAAAAGGTTGAGGATTTATTTGCAATTTTGATATTTGAAGTTAAAAAGGGAAATTTACTAACCATGGAAGGTTAGACTATGTGGAATATGTGATGTACATGTAAAAGTTACTATTACATGCAATCATAGCATGCAAAAAGGAAAAGTTAGGGGGGACTTGTGGAACCCCCACCATGTGAAGTAAAAGAAAGAATAAGATTAAAAATTGTTTGCATGAAATGTGATTGGTGCAATGGTAGTCAAATGAAGGAAGAAGAAAGTGGGATGAATGTGGTTTGGATGGGACAATGAATGATTAAATAAAACATAAAGTAAATATGGTGTAAGGAATAAAAAAATGAAAATGAAAAATGATGAAAAGTAATGAATAAAAATGCAAGTGCCGGATGGAAGGGTGGCAAGCTTTTGCCATGTGATTTTATCATAGAAAATAAGTGGAAAAGAAGCCAAAAAGAACCATTCAACCTTGGGCAATCCGCCCATGTAAAGAAAATAAAGAAGAAAGAAAAGAAAAATAAAGGAAAAAGAAAGGTATTGGGCAATCCGCCCATGTGAAGGCAAAAACAAGAAAGGAAAACCATTTTCAAGGCTTAGCCTTGGGGAGTCCGTCCATAGCCAAAAAGGAAAGAGAAAGGAGAAGAAAGAAAGAAGAAAGGAGAAAGGAAAGGAAAGGAAAGGAAAGAAAGAAGGAAAAAAAGAGAGAAAGAAAGGAAAGGCATGGTTTGCACAAAATTAAGAGAAACCGTGAGGTTTGCTCCCTCACCTTGTAAATTTGTGTTGTTTCATCAATCAAAGAGTCTTCAAATTGAAGAAAGGGAACCTGTGGAGTGTCAATAGAGGTATTAGGCTTAGTTTTGTGATTCAAGCAAGGAAAGGTAAGGATTTAGTTTTTAGCTTGAGTAATCTTTGAAAATGAGTTGATGACTAAGAGAAATGTCTTGAGGCAAAAAAGATCGGCTAGATTTGGAGGAAATTTGGTGACATGCAAGTCACCAAACCCGTGGCTGTTTAGTGGATTCAAGGTGAAAGAAAAGTGATACGCTTAACACTATGTTTTGAAGCCTACGGATAGTTGAATATTGTGAGGAATTATTGTGCAATTGTTGGCAGCTTGGTGAGTGGAATATTGGAGGAACATTGAGGTTGCATGTAAGAGCAAATCCACCACAAAGGTAAGACAAACAATGTGTAGTGTTTATGTGATGCCTTAGGTATGGTTAGAAAGCAATTATGTTGGTTGAAAAGCTTGAAACATAAATGTGTGGACATGTGTTATTGTGAAAGGCTTAAAGGGTTAAGAATGTGGTGTGCATGAATGAAAATTTATGTTGTGCTTAGTGGCGGCATGTAAATATGAATAGTGTTGCACATAAGCTTAGAAATTGCTTGGTGGAAATAGGTTTATAATTGCTGCCGTATGCATGATTAATGGTTATTAAAAGGATCTAAAATGAATAAGCTAGATGGACATGTTAAGTGGCTTGTTATGTTGTTGTTTGAAAGAAATGGAAAAGGAATAATATGGATGGTGGATTGAGAAATAAAGCATTGAAAGTTGGATAGATGATGATGCATGTAAACTTGCAAATAATTGAGTAAAATGGGAATGATATACACTAAAGATATTGAATTTGGATTATTGCTAGGAAGTGCAAAAGTAAAGATAGTGTGCTGTGGTGGTGTGCCGGAGGAAGTAACGAGCGATCGGCAAGTAGGAATAGCTAGATACGCCTTCGAACTAATAGCGACGTAGTATCCCACTATCCTAAAGTGAGTAGGGGGTGTCCATTTTAAAATTTCCATAAGCTATATATATATATATATATATATATATATATATATATATA
>NC_030859.1:9554654-9599202 GCF_000208745.1 Theobroma cacao | reverse complement strand
TGTTTTTACTATGCAGGCTGGATAAATAAATAAAAGCCACGTTATACTGTCGAAATTTTATTAAAATTGGTGGGTTAGTCACTGCAGTGACGGGTTTCCGTGGACTGCCTATTAGAGGGACACGGTAAACCCGATTATATAGTTACTCCAGTTGTAGAGGCGAGGAGGGTAACTCCCAGGGTAGTATTAGAGCTCACTTCACGTCGAACCCCCACGTGAATGTGTAACTCGGCCAACGCCAAGGAACGACTTGTTTTAAAAATAAAAATGTGTTTCACATGTAAATGTTATAACAACCTTGGTGGACTCGGTTAGATGCCTCGACCAAGGTATCCCCGAGGATTAGTTTTGGCTTGAGCCTTGTTTTCTTTTATAAAAGACATAAGCCTTAACAACTGTTTTGGTAAATTACAAATATTTTATGGTTTAAGAAATAAATTGAAAATATTATGAAATGGTTTGTGATTTGTTGTTTAAACTTGCCTCTCTGTTACTTGCCTTTAGATATTTATGATAATGTCTGTTTACTCATTGGGATTGCAAAATCTCACCCACCTCCTTTCCAAACATTTCAGGTCTGTGGTAGCTTGTAGATACCCTATTTTGTCGAGGATTCTAGTTGACATCTCTACCACACAGACAGTAGGTTTCTAGCACAAATACTGGGTGTATTTTGGGCCACTTGTCATTGTAACCATTATTGTACATTATAACTTTGTAAATTTTTGTATGTGTGAATTTATTTTACTTACACGTTACAAAAGATTTCTTACACATGTTTCTATAAATATTGTTTTATATAAAAAAATACTATATTTTAATCAATATTTTGAATAGTGATATTTATCTATAAATCCTTTTAAAATATTTTTGTCTTTTGATTTACTTGAGCAGGAAACTACTAGAGATTGTTTAAAATGGAATGTTTAAACACGATTGCTCACAGAAAAGGCAAGAAACTGATATGTAAGCCTTGCGGGGTTCTGATTGGCATTTCGGGTAATGAGTGTCAATTGGGACGTGGCGACGGTTGTCATGGGCCCGAGGGAGGTTCCGGGTCGTGACACATTAAGCTTGTTTCCCATCAACTCCCTGCTCATGAAGCCAATGATCACTAAGTCTGTGAGACTCACCCCTTTATTTCCCTTTTGCAGATAATGTTTAACCTAGTGTGTGTTCATCGACACATGTTGTCTATTGCAGAAAGGTCAAGGCATCTTGTAGCACTTTTTTTTTAGTCACTCCACTGCTAAAGGTCGAGTCAATTGTAAACCACTTTGATTGTAAATAGTGTTAGTGTAAATATATGATTGAATATTAAACACCTTGATTTACTTTTACAATCATGTTGAATAAAAGTTGAGTTGTTTTATCATAGTTATTGTTCAAGTTATGTTACGTAAAGGATGCATGGTTCAAGAAATTAAATAGATCGGTGGAATGGATTCATTGTTACATAAAGGTTTCGAATAAGGCTTATTCGAGACTTGGTGGGTTCTCTCGTGAGACTCGGGCACCGGTAGCGATCGAGGAGCAGTCATTACAAATTGGATGAAGCCCATGGAACATAAAAGCCTTGCAAGAGAATTGTAAAGTTGTTACAATTATGAGATCACTATGCATCAAAGCCATGTTCCTAAAATTGTTCCTAGTCATTGTATTGTCAAGATAGGGCATTGACTATGCTCAGAAACAGGTACATGTTAAGCCTCCTTACTTGGGAAATAAGCAATCGATCTCATAGATTGAAGTATATTGGATACTTGAGGATAACATGTAGGTGCTTGTTAAAGAACAAGTTCATTGAACATGACCTGCTATGAGAACTCCATTTGATATTTCACTTAAATGTCTATGAAAAATGTTCTCATGTGATAGTCGTGCAACTAGTCCTCGGACTTGAGACACTAGGTCATCTTGTATGGGGAATGACATACTTTGATTTCACCCTTATGGGTTTGGAGGCGACCAGATGCCTAAACAGGTTGTTTTTGAGTATTCCATGAAGTATGCGAAGGTGAATGAGTGGTCAAGAGAGGATTCATCACCCCAAGTGATATGAAGGGATGTATCTCACTTGTTCTCAATTCTTGATTAACTTGTATAAAGTCTTTGGCCAAAGCATGATGAATTTGAGGAAAGTTAGTTTCTTAAATTCATAAGGTTAGTCTTGAATTATGAGAACTAATATGGAATGTCATAAGTAGACACCGAGCCATACTTTTTACATATTTGAGATATATGATGAAAGGACCGTATTGCATTGAGAGGCTTATCACTGAAGGGCTTTGTCAAATTCTTTAATTGACTCTTAAACATTTGGGTGGTTATGATGTATTGCTAGATGTCGCTCATATTCTATAAATATAAATTAATTATCAAATTGATATTTGATTATGATTTATATTTATTGCCAACATGTTAGAAGCCTAATGGGTCTCACACATTAAGTGACATGATTGGGATTAAATAAGGATAATTAATTAAGTTGGACTTAATTAAAAGAGTCCAAAATAAAGTGAAAAATCAATTGAGTTTTTAGAGACTTAATTAAATTAAAATACAACTGTTCATATTTAGAGTTACAACTTAGTTTGGCTATATAAATATGTTATATTAGCAAACTAAAAACTCTAAGCCTCAAGCCACTTCTCAGTCGTTTCATAAAATAAGAAAAGAAAAATAGTTTTTTTTGGCTAACAAAAATAAGATTCGGCAATAACTTTTGATCTTTTGTTTTAAAAACAAAATTGGCTAGCACAAGTAAAAATCCTAACTTGGAGAAGGTCTAATTTAGTCACTGTGTGGATTACTGTTGAGGCCAAACACTTAGGTGGCTGAAGATTTGACAAATCTTAAAGGTGAAGAAGCAAATATTTTGATTTAATTGGCTCTTGATTACAATATCTAGAGTAAGGTATGTAACTCTTAAACTCATAAGTGTTCATAATTAATTAGAAAGTTACATGAAAAATACAAATATTGATCCTATAGGATTCGCCTGTTTCTCTGATTTAATACTAGTTTATTATTCTGTTGCGTTATAATTAATTTATTGATTATTTTCATGTTTGAGCATGAGGTCGAATCCCAACAGCGGTATCAGAGCCTTTGTTTGATGTTTTTATGTAATAAGCATGCTTGATTCTTGGTTATGATTAATAGGATTGATTAGTGTGTTGATTTGGTGTATATCTATTTTAAAGGCTTTCTTTAAAATTTGTTTTTCTATTTTAATTCAAATCTGGACAGCATATAATTAATTAATTAAAACATGTTTTAAAAGGTTTAAAATCATGTTTAGTTGAAGAATTAATGAATGGATTAAAAGGCTTGCGAAGCCAAGTTAAATCGAATAGTTTTGAGGTGTTTTGTGGACTAATGTGCCAATCATATTTTTTTACTACTATTGGGTAAGTGTTATAAATAGCTTTTAATTGTTAAAAAATTAGTTTTATCAAATTAAATTACTGCATGTTTCAACTAGACTTGATTTAGTATGAAAAGGGTTCATAAAAATCATGTTTTCGAGTTCCAAAACAACAAAGATTCAATATAGAAAATTTTGGATAGCTATGATCGGTTTTGGTAGCTTAATTCTTCATGAATTTTGTGTTTAACTGTTAAACACACTTGCTGGAAATTTTTAGCAGCTTTTTCATGAGTTTGACTCATGATTTATGGAGTTTTAAGAGCACTTAAATACCATCTATTTTAATTTAAGGTGATCCATAAAAAATAGGAAATTGTTTCCTACTTTAAAAGTAATTCCTAAAACTAAGGATAAAATTTTAATTTTGGGTGATTCATAAAAAAATAGGAAATTGTTTCCTACATTAAAAGAAATTCCTAAAATTAAGGATAGTATTTTAATTTGGGAAATTCATAGGAAATAGTTTCCTTCTTCAAAAGAAGTTTCTAAAGTTATGTGATAGCATTGAACTTTCCTTAAAATTTTGGTTTGACTAGAAGTTTCCAAAAATTTGTTAAGTCACCATTTAGGTAACTTGAACAACATAAAATTTAGGAAACTAATCCATGTTCTAAATGTTAGAAATTAAAAATATTATCTTAGATATATTTTAGGAAGTTTACCTAAAATAAAGAAGTTTTCAAGATTAAAAGGAGTTTTAATTATGGAAAGAATTAAAATGGAAAGTCTTAAAAAGGAAAGTTTTATTTCAATGAATTTCTAATAAGAAACAAGGAGTAAAATGTTTACTTTAAGTGTTTTGAAAAGAAGAATTTCTTAAACACTAAATTAAAATAAAACAATACCAAATAATTTGAGTCTAGCACTTTCAGTGAATTAATTGATGCTTTTCTCAAATAACACACAAGATCACCAACTGATATTGAGCTTGCATTTACTTCTATGCTTTTGATTATGATTATAAAGCATGAGGATGATTATGGACTTAGACCTTAAAAGATTAGGTCATGGATGGTTAAATTTATTTTTTATGGTATTTATTTTAAAATAGGGTTTGTGCACCCTGCCTTATCTCTATTTTCTTTGGTTTGTGAAATTCTTTTGTCGCCTAACTCTTCTCGAATGTAACTCGAGGATTCTTGATTATAAAATGTAATTAGTTACATCAAAGTGTAAAACTAGGGTTAGATAGAAAAATTTTTGTAACTTGAAGATGGAGACCCAAAGGAGCCATGGAGATTCAAGGAGATTACAAGAAAAGCTTGAAGATGATGTTTGTGTGAATCCCCTAGGAATTTGACCAACTAATTTCCTTAATGGCTCAAGGAAATTAGAATTAGTAAAGTCCATAATCATCCTAGTAGTTGGCATGAGATAGATTTATTTTTAGTTTATATATATGATATATATGAAATGTGACAAATCCTATGTATGTCAACAATGCCAAATCAATGAGACCTTAATTAATGAATTAATAAATAAAATCCCTCATTAAAACATTGAGTCAAAAAGTTACCTTCCACCATATAACAAGATAACCATGCTGCTCTTTTAATTGGAGGCTTGTTGAGTTACTTAAGGCCAAACTTTTACACGAATACGTTTGAGTTATTGGTGGGCCTTACTCAACTAGTACTATATTGTTCGGATGTGTCACAAATGACCGCATAGTATTAGAGGCATAGTTAGGCAAAATGTATATGATACGTTTAGACAAGGGGTTGTCACCTAACTAATCTAGGAGTTGTATAAGATACAATTGGTAAGTTAATGTCACAACCCAAATCCCGAGCCATGACAGGCGCATGGGCTCAATGGGCATAGCCCACTAGGCCCAAGCAAGCCTCTTTATGAGATCCTGTTCCTCATTCCATCCATCATCTTTAAAACCATGTGTTGTAATTCTCAACGGTAAATGTTTCAGTAATATTTTATAGCAATTGAATATTCATATTTGTATTATCTCAAAGTACTATCATTCATTGCCGTCTCATAAAGGCATCATCATTAATCCAATATATTCATACTTCATTTATAACATGACTCTTAGTAGTTTACATTACATATACGTGTACATAGACAAAAGACTCTCAACTGTCAGCGGAGTGACTTTAAGTGAAGGTACCGCTACTGAGATGCCATAGTACCTACCAAGAAGACGAGCATACGTGGACAC
The DNA here is from genome assembly GCF_000208745.1 of Theobroma cacao. Taxonomy (NCBI): domain Eukaryota; kingdom Viridiplantae; phylum Streptophyta; class Magnoliopsida; order Malvales; family Malvaceae; genus Theobroma; species Theobroma cacao. The sequence goes on along the minus strand of NC_030859.1, from coordinate 9,593,593 downwards.
TCAATCTAGGTCCCAACTGCCTCTGAATCTAAAAACATGAAGTTTTAAAAAAAACGTGAGTATAAAACTCAGTGAGTGAACATAAGAAGGGAACAAGCAATGACAAGGAATGTTTTAGAAAACACGATGCACTTACGATAAACCATGTAGTTTAGTCAAATTTTTTTGGGTTAAAACCCCTCATTTCAAACTTTGAATGTTTAATCCCTTAATGTTACAAGATTCATGATGAACCATAAAGTTGAATAGAATGAAAATTTCAGCAATGACCAAGCAAAACAAGCAAATAGAGGGTTTTCTCGCTGCAATGAAAGGCAGTCTTGGTCTACATATGCTTCGAGTTTTCAAGCATAACTCCCACTACAAAAGTCCAATTGATATGATTTTTTGGTAATTAGAAAGCTAAGAGGCTGGGCTACAACTTTTCTGTTTATCAATTTGCCCAGTTCTGATCGGAAGGTGGCCAAAATATTTGTCAAATTTAAAACACTACACCAAAATCTTGGAACCACCCGAGAGTTTCTCGCTGCAGCGAGAACCAGGCTATGTAACCCCCTCGAATCCTAGAGTTTCTCTGTCAAGCCTAGCTCTACAATATGTTTATTATGCCATTCTTACATAAGAATGCATGTTTGCTTACTTGGGTACCTCGAAAATCGTTAAAGGACGACAATGTACCAAATGATACAATTAAGTTGAATTAAGCCTCGAACCTGACCAAATAGAGATTTTAAGATGAAATTGAGAATTTTAAAACCCCATAATAAATTAAAATGGTGATTTGGAGTTCGAGGACCGATTTGGAGTCAAATTGGAATTTTCATGACCTAGGGGCAAAATGGTCATTTTCCCACCCGAGGTTAATATGTGAGTGTTGGATGAAATTTTTGACTAAGATTGATCATTTGGAGTATAATTTGAGTTTGAGAAGTGAAGAATTTTAGTTCTGACATTTTTTCGAGCATAAAGGGCAAAATAGTCATTTTGCTGCCCATGGGCAAAATTGTAATTTTACACCACCCAACACTTGTCCAGCACATGGATTTTACCCAATATTATCATGGATAATTAAGAAAATTTAAGTGGTGGAGAGAGATTGCTTAATGGCTAAGTATGACACATGGATCAATGGAATGGTGACATGTGTCAAAATCTCATCCATTTATTATTTTCCTTATAAATTAGCACAAAATCAGCCCATTTCTCTTCATTATGGCAGGCCAAAGCAAGAACAAACCCTAGGTGGAGAAATTCAAGGGAAAAGTGTGAAAATTCAAGGAAACAAGTGAAAAAAAGTAAGATTTTTTCGATTAAGTTTGAGATCTATCTTTCTTAAGCATTTTTTTCTTATTTTCCATGGTTGAATCACATGAAAGCATGATGAATCCCTTGCTGGCCGAACACTTAGAGAGAGATTTTGATGCTTGATTTAGTTAAATTTCAATGTATTTTAGTGGTTTTGGTTAGTTAGTGATGTGTAGCATGAAAATCAAGCAAGAAAAATTCATTTTCTCCCATCACCCATCATTGGCCGAATTTTCCATGTAGAGTGTGGATGATGATATTGATTTTATTTCAAGTGAATTGGTTAGGAAATGATGAATTACGGTGAGAAAATCAAGTAGGAAAAATCATAGTATTGATGCACCCACTATGGCCGAAATTCCCAAGAGAAAATGTGTGGATGATTTTTGCCATATTTCAAGTTATTTAATTTGTGTTTGATGATTTTGAGTATTGGGAGAATATGGAATTACTTGGAGTTAAATTGGACATATTGGCCAATTAATCGAGTGATAGATCGAATTAGGTCAATACCGTTTAATTTAGGTACACAATTGAATTTGTGTATAACATCGTGCTTAGTTGATAATTCAAACAATTTGCATTCCATTTCATGCATTAGTAAAGAGCCTGAAATAGATTTATAATGGTATGACACAGTATATTGAATTATGTGTCGTGTATTGTATATAGGTGTTGAGCCCTCTAACAAGGGTAAAGATGTTGTATCAAAGGACTGAGAATAAGAGTATTTCAAACTTCTGATACAGTGAGTAACCTTACTATCGTCTTAATTATCTAAAGTGGTTTTTATCCGATTTTGTGATTTTATGGAAAATGAGTTTAAATGGCAAATCTTTATGTTTTATAAGCAAAATGTGATTAAATGAAAATGATCTTATAAAATTGTCTTGAAATTAAAAGATGGTTTTGAAAATAGAGTAATTGGAGACTAAATTGTTGTGTTATAAATCATGGTTTGAATTGAAAGGCTTATGATAATATTGACATGAATGGTTGATTTGGTAAATGTGTTGATAATGTATGAACTACTAATTTGCCTTGAGAGGCTATAAAATAAAATAATTGCCATGTCATGCTATCGCAAATTTTATTAAATTGGTGGGTTATAAATTTATCGCTGCAGTGGATGGGTTTCGTGGACCAGCCTATTAGAGGGGCACGGTAACCCTATTATATTCATACCTCAGTATGAGAGGCGCGGATGGATAACTTCTAAGGTTAACACTTTAGAGTTCACTTCACGTCAAACCACCACGTGATGGTGAACTCAGCCAACGCCAAGGAGCGGTTATGTTTTCAAAATAAAAACATGATTTATGCGTACATAACTTTTTAACAACCTTGGCGGACTTGGTTGGGATAGCCCTAGATCAAAGTATCCCTAATAACTGAGTATGAGAATGATTTTGGCAGGAGCCAAAGTTTTAAGAAATTCATAAGCCATGTTGATTACTCGATTTATATGAATTGATTTTATTTGGTTGAAATGAGTTGAAAGGTGATGAATTACAGTATGTTAAACTATTTTATCTGTCTCCATTTACTCAGCTTTAGATATTTTAGATGGTATTTGTTTACTCACTGGGATTATATAATCTGAGCACCCTCTTTTCCACCCATTTTAGGCTCAGGATAGTCAGTAGATAGCTCATTTCGTTGAGGGCTACAGTTGGATTTGCGTCCTCCAAACTGTAGGTTCACAGTCTTTCTTACTTTTAGTTATTCGGGAGCCCACTGGTTATTGTAAATTAAATTAAATACTCTGGCTTATTGTATTACAGTATGTATGAATTTATTTTGCTTTTACGCCGTAAAAATTATTTACGTATAACTCTAAAAATATTATTTTATAAAAAAATAAAATATTTTATTGAATATTTCTTTTATTTTTTATTATATCCAAATAATCATAATTTCATTTTAAATGAAGGTTTTAGATGTTTAAACTTATTTTTGATTATGAATTATGTGTTTTGTACTCGTATACTACATTTTTAGAGGATTTTGAGATTTTGAGAAAAAATGACCAAAACGCCCCTATGAGAAAAAAAAATGTTTTTCTATTGTTTTGATTTGGAAATAGTTTATAATATCTCAAAACATAATTTTAGTGACTAATACTCATAGGGGAAGCGAGAAAAACTGATGTTAAGTCTTGCGAGGTTTCGATTGACATTTCGGGTAATGAATGTCTATCGGGACATTGCAGAGATTGTCACGGGCTCGATGGGATTTTTGGGTCGTGACATTCTCGCTACAGTGAGAAATAAAGCAACTTAGTTAAAGGGGTCTTGTTACATCAAAAGCCATTTTCTTGCTGAAATGAAAAGCAATTTGGGAACAATTAACAATGCCAACATACAACACAATCATAAATATTTTCATAAACTTTTTATAACATTTATATATATACATACATCATCATGCATACCATTCCGCCACACTCAGCTCATGTGCACTCCCTACTCGCACATAGCCGGGTCATCATCAGCTCATGTGCCCTCCCACACTGCACATAGATGGGTCATCATCGACTTATGTGCACTCCCTACTCGCACATAGCCGGGTCATCATCAACTCATGTGCACTCCTACACTGCACATAGCTGGGTCATCATTATCACACAAAAGGAGCATCCAAAGCATAATGCACATATCAATATAATGTGACAACACATGAACTATTCATATTGCATAATTCACAAAATAGAAACATTTCATCAAAAGGCTTGTTCCCCAAGTATATTTTTGAAGCATAAACAAATGAAACTTTCAAATGATTTATTTAAACATGTGGACACTCCCCAAAACATTTTTGAAATGCAAGTTCACTCACTAGTATTTGTTAAATATTTACATTACTCAAACTTCCTCTAATGGTCCAAATGGTGTGGTGGGGCTTTGTTGGAACCTATCATCACAATAGCATCACACTTAACTCAATTCACATAACTATAATTTCTAAAAGCTATCTCCTAACTAGCTTCCAATTGCCATTAAGTGGCTATCTATTTTCACTATCCTAATCACTTTAAAATGAATAAACAACTTCAACTACAAAACACTTAAAATCAACTCTACTTCATAAATCACCTTGGTAGCTTTATAAGTGAATTTCTTTCCAAAAATTTTCAAGCTATTATAGAAGCTCCCTCTCTCTTTCTCTAAAACACCTAGCTAGTGAGAGGAAGTATGGAAGTAAGACTTGTCAAGGGTTTAAAAGTGAGAGAGTGAAAGAGCACAAAAGGTTCTATGAAAGAGTGCACAAAAGCATGAAAATTAGAGCTAACTTGAAAGAAGTTATGGAGGTTTCAAAACAAGCTTCCATGGAGAATGAAAGAAACGTGAGATGGGAGGATGAAGAAGAAGAAGCTGCTGGAGAAATGAAGAAGTTTCTAGAAGAAATGATATTTATAGCTAAAGCTTATCCAAACTTTACTTAAATTATGAAAATGCCCTTAACAAGTTGGCTTGTCTTCCTCCAATCCTTTGTGCAATCTTTTTACTTCTTTGACACTGAGACAAAGTCCATAGTAGTTTAAAAATGCTCCGGTTCAAGAAAACTTAAAAATTTTGACTCCAAATGAAAAATGACCATTTTGCCCCTACTATGGAAATCATGGTTATTTCTATTTCCTTCATCATTTTATCCTTATTTTCATCATTCATTTATGCCTTAGGCCTACTTAGACCTTAATAATATTTGAAAGCATACTTCTAGGGGCTCACTAAAGAAATGACGAAATTACCCTTAGTTTGTGATATCATGTCTACTTCTAGCTATGAGTCTATAAAGATCAAGGTCTTATAGTTAAGTTACCTACCTAATTAGTTTCATTATGGCTTGTTGAGTCGCTCAAGGTCATGGGGGGATGAAAAGGGTCCTAGCTCAGTAAGAAGTTTAAAAGTTAAATTTCTAGAATAGTAGAGGATGGCTATTATTTTGATAAAATATTAAGAATAATCATATAAGATTCTAAAACCTTGTGTTTATGATTATATAATTTGTGTTAATGACTAATAATCATTTATGTTGATTTATATAGGATATAAATCTATCATGGCGAATAGTTTGTCACTTAGAAGCATATTTGATGCAAACAAGTTGATAGGCCCAAATTTCATTGATTGGTTTCATAATATCAAGATTGTCTCGAAACAAGAGAAAAAGGCTTATGTCCTAGATGGTCCTGCTCCTGAGGAACCTAGCGATGATGCTACAAATGAGGAAAAAGAAGCTTATAGAGTTTATATGGATGATCTCGATCAAGCCACATGTGTAATGTTGGCTAGTATGGCTCCAAATCTTCAAAAGCAACATGAAGCTATGGATGCTCTATATATTATCCTAAACCTTAGAGAAATGTTCTATAAAGAAAGTCGCACAGAGAGATTCAACATTTCAAGAGAATTGTTCCAATGTAAGATGTCTGAAGGAAGCTCAATAAGGCCTCATGTGCTTAAGATGATAAGATATATCACTCAACTTGAGCAGTTGGGTTGGGTTATGGATCATGATTTGAGCATATACCTTGTACTTTCTTTGTTACTAGAGAGCTATTCACAGTTTGCGTTGAACTTCAACATGAACAAGATTGAGGTAACCCTTTTCGGGCTTATTGAATATGCTCACACAGGTTGAGAACACCATTGAGAAGGAGAAGCCTTAAGTTCATCTTGTCTCTTCTAAGAAAAATAAAAATAAGAAAAAAAAAATTTTCTAAGAAAGACAAGGATGAAAAGGCATCAACTTCAAAAGTTATAAAGTCTACTGGAGGAGTGAAAAAGGATAAAGACAATGACAAATGCCATTTCTGCGGCAAACTAGGGCATTGGAGGTGCAATTGCAAGGATTATCTTGAATCCATTGAAAAGAAGAAACAAAAGGAAGCTTCCACATCAGGTATGAATCATATGATGATTTATTTTTCACTACTCGGTATATGATACCTTACTTTTTATTAATGGTTTTAATATGTATGATATATTGAAGGAACAAATGACAACGAGTAATGAAGAATAGGATTATGAAGGGGACAACTTTAGTTGATGGTGATCAAGCTTGTTGACCTAGATTAGATTGTGGAACAATAAATAATTTTAGAACATTGAATGTTTTCATGGCATGATTGTCAAGATGAGATGTTTTTGGTTTTGGACCTATGGCTAAATATTTATTTTATGTTTAGGAAACATAGATTTATATTTTACTAGCATGAGATGCTTAACTTATATATATATATATATTTATATATTTACATTATGTAAAACCTGACCCTATAAACACATGTCATGACATACATGCACTGAGTAGCATGTTATTATGCTAGGAAATCCCCTAAGAATAGACGAAACTTGCTATTGTACCTAATGATACACTCGAGTTGATTTAACCTCGAACTAGTTCAAATAGGAATCGTAGGATGAAATTTAATATTTTACAATCCAGGAATGACTAAAAATGATTGTTCGGAGTTCGAGGGTTCATTTGGGGAAAAATTGAAAATTTTGATGTTTAGGGGCAAAATCGTCATTTTACCACCTAAGATAATAATTTGATCATGGAGTGAAATTTTTGACCAAGATTAATTATTTGGAGTATAATTTAATGATAGGAAGTGAAAAATTTCAATTCCGGCAATTTTTGAAACATAGGGGCAAAACGGTAATTTTGTCACCCCGGGGTAAAACCATAATTTTCACCACCCAAAACTTGTCAAAATCATAGAATTTATTTATTTTTGGTATGAATAACTATGGTATTTTAAGTGGTGAAAAATTGAAGTTTAAAGGATGAAATTTTAAAACGAGCCAATGGAAAGTGATACATGGCACTTTTTTATGATTTAATATTATTTTAAAGGAAAATCAGCCCATTTAAATCCCACATCAGGTGATGGTCGGCCATAAGGAGAAAATAAGAGAGAAAATAGAGAGGAAAGGAAGAAAAGAGAAAAACCAAAGGAAAACTAGAAAATTCAAAGGGAAATTTACGTTTTTCGTCCGTTTACGCGTCTAACGGTAAGATTTTTCGACTTTAGCTTGATTTCTACCTTTCCTATGCCTTTGTTTCCATTTCACATGCTTGAGGAGAGAGATCAAAAAGTGATACCAAGGGCTGGCCGAATTTCAAGGGGAAGGATTTTGAAATTTTTATGTTTTGATTCTTAGTTAAATTGGTAGTTTTAGTTAGTTAAATGTGTATAGAAATCGAATTGGGCAAGAAAGTATGAAATTCTCATAATACCCACCTTTGGCCGAATATTCAGTGATGTACAATGGTGATGAACTTATTTTTATTCTAAGAGAAATGAAGAGAAAATGATGAAAAATGGTTAAATGTGATAGAAAAACAAAGTGGAAAATTAACCGAGTTAATGTCCCATTTTTTACTGAATTTTTCAAGGAGGAAAGTGAGCTGATTTTGGTGATTTTAGAGGGTTATTGACTGATATTTAATGGTTAGAAATGTTGGAGAGAAAATGGGACAATTTAGAGCTAAAATGGAGCAAGTTAGCAATTTATCGGGTAAAGTGCCAAAAATAGGCTAATATCGCGTTTAAGCCGTTTTAGGCTATTGCATTTCATACCATGCATTAGTATAGGATTTAAGTCAATTATATAGTGATTTAGCATCAATGTGGTGAATTGTGTAATTTGTGCAATGTGTCAAGGAGGAGAGCCTTCCGATAAAGGCAAGAAGTTGTACTCGATGAACAGTGATCGAGACACCTAGAAAGCATTTAATTTGTACAAACAGTGAGTAAACCTATTATTATTGTAAATTATCTAGAGTTTATTTTTAAATGCTCTTCATGTATTTTATGAAACGAAAATGAGATTAAAATGGGACTTTTGATGTTTTAAAAATAAATGTGACAAATAAATATATTATGTTGATTATCTGAAATAAGAAACTTTTGATTATGAAATTGAGTAATTAGAGGCTGCCAATTGTCTTGAAAAATATGTTTTCCTATGAATGGCTTATGATATATGAGTATATATGGCTATATTTTATAATTACATTGTCTTTTACTATGCAAGCTGGGTAAATAAATAAAAGCCACATTATACTGTCGAAATTTTATTAAAATTGGTGGGTTTAGTCACTGCAGTGACGAGTTTCCGTGGACTGCCTATTAAAGGGGTACGGCAAACTTGGTTGCATAGTTACTCCGGTTGTAGAGGCGAGGAGGGTAACTCCCAAGGTAGTGTTAAAGCTCACTTCACGTCAAACTCCCACGGGAATGTATAACTCGGCCAACCCCAAGGAACGACTTGTTTTCAAAACTAACATGTGTTTAACATGTAAATATCTTAACAACCTTGGCGGACTCGGTTAGATGCCTCGGCCAAGGTATCCTCGAGGACTAGTTTTTGGCTTGAGCCTTGTTTTTAATAAAGGTCATAAGCCTTAACAACTGTTTTGGTAAATTACAAATATTTTATGGTTTCAGAAATAAATTGAAAACTTTATGAAATGGTTTGTGATTTGTTGTTTAAACTTGCCTCCATTTTACTCGCATTTAGATATTTATAATAATGTTTGTTTACTCATTGGGATTGCAAAATCTCACCCACCTCCTTTCCAAATATTTCAGGCTTGTGGTAGCTTGTAGATACCCGATTTTGTCAAGGATTCCAATTGACCCCTTTATCTCATAGACAGTAGATTACTATCACAACACTTGGTGTATTTATGGGCCACTTGTCATTGTAATTATTGTTGTACATTATAACTTGTAAATTATTGTATGTGTGAATTTATTTTACTTCCACGTTACAAAAGATTACTTACATGTGTTTCTATAAATATTATTTTATATAAAAATACTATATTTTAATCAATATTTTGAATAGTAATATTTGTCTATAAATCCTTTTAAAAAAAATATATTTTTGGCTTTTGATTTACTTGAGCCGGAAACGACTGGTAATTGTTTAAAATGGAATGTTTAATAATGATTGCTCATAAGAAAGGCAAGAAACTGATACGTAAGCCTTGTAAGGTTCCGATTGGCATTGCGGGTAATGAGTGTCAATCGGGACATCGCGACCGTTGTCATGGGTCTGAGGGAGGTTTCGGGTCGTGACACATTACATCTCATTTCATTTTGGAATTGTTCTAAATTATTTATGCTTAAAGTATAACCTTGCATATATGATAATCAATACTAAGTCATAATGATAAGTTTATTGTGATATTATTCTTTCAATTATGAATCAAAAAGGAAATTAATAGTTGACTTAAGATAAAATTGAGTCATAACTCAATGAATTCATAAAAGGATTATGAATATATTTAGTAAAAAAGCATTTTTAATGAAATCTTTGATTTAAATTAAGATTGCTTAAAACTAAATAGCAATTGATTATCATAATGAATTCATAAGAGATGAATTACAATGCATTCCAAACCCAATTAATTGCATGAACTAACCTTTAAAAGGATTTCTGTAAAACTCGACCCTATAAACACCTGTCACGACATACATGCACTGAGTAGCATGTTCTTACGCTAGGAAAGTCCTAAGAATAGACGAAACCCGGTATTGTACCTAACGGTACACTTGAGTTGATTTAACCTCGAACTCGTTCAAATAGAAATCGTAGGATGAAATTTAATATTTTATAGTCCAGGAATGACTAAAAATGATTGTTCGGAGTTTGAGGGTTCATTTGGGGTAAAATTGAAAATTTTTGATGTTCAAGGGCAAAATTGTAATTTTACCATCCGCGAACAAAATTTGAGATTTTGAGAGAATTTAGATCAAATTTGATAAATTGGGGAATGGTATGAGTATAAGGGATGAAAAATATGTCTATGGGCAATTTTTCAGTTTTTTGGGCAAAAATGTAATTTTTCACTTTTACAGGGGTAAAAGTGTAAATTTCAAAAATTACTCCACCAAGACTTTGGATAAGTCTGAGAATTTTATCTAAGCTATGGATATGTGGGATAAGTGTATGGTGAAAATTTGGAAACAAGTGGATGAAATTTTAAAAACGGGCCAATGGGAAAGTGACACATGGCACTTTTTAATGATTTAATATTTTTTTAATGAAAAGTCAGCCCATTTAAACCCCAAATTAAGTGCTGGCCGGCTATAAGGAAAGAACAAGAGAGAAAATAGAGAGGAAAGGAAGAAAAGAGAAAAACAAAGGAAAACTAGAAAATTCAAAGGGGAAATCGCGTTTTTAGTCCGTTTACACGTCTAACGTTAAGATTTTTCGATTTTAGCTTGATTTCTACCTTTCCTATGCCTTTATTTCCAATAAGCATGCTTGAGGAGAGAGATCAAAAAGTGAAACCAAGGGTTGGCCGAAATTCTAGGGGAGAGATTTTGGAATTTTTAGGTTTTGATTTTTAGTTAAATTGGTAGTCTTAGTTAGTTAAATGTGTATAGAAATTAAATTGGGTAAGAAAGCATGAAATTTTCATAATACCCACCCTTGGCTGAATATGCATTGATGTACAATGATGATGAACTGATTTTTATTCTAAGAGAAATGAAGAGAAAATGATGAAAAATAGTTAAATGTAATAGAAAAACAAAGTGGAAAATTAACCGAGTAAATGTCCCATTTTTGACCGAATTTTCCAAGGAGGAAAGTGAGCTGATTTTGGTGATTTTAGAAGGTTATTGGCTGATATTTATTGGTTAGAAATGTTGTGGAGAAAATGGGATAATTTATAGCTAAAATGGAGCGCGTTAGCAATTTAATGGGTAAAGTGCCAAAAATAGGTTAATACCACGTTTAAGCCGTTTTAGGCTATTGCATTTCATACCATGCATTAGTATAGGATTTAAGTCAATTATATAGAGATTTAACATCAATGTGGTGAATTGGGTAAATTTTGCAATGTGTTTAGGAGGAGAGCCTTCCGATAAAGGCAAGGAAGTCGTACCCGACGAACAGTGATCGGGGCACCTAAAAATCAGTTAATTTGTACAAACGGTGAGTAAACCTATTATTATTGTAAATTATTTAAAGTTTATTTTTAAATGCTCTTCATGGATTTTATGAAATGAAAATGAGATTAAAATGGGATTTTTGATGTTTTACAAATAAATGTGACAAATAAAAATATATTGTGTTGATTATGAAATTGAGTAATTGAAGGCTGCCAATTATTTTGAAATATATATTTTCTTATGAATGGTTTAATGATATATGAGTATATGTGGCTATATTTTATAATTGCATTGGAAATTTATGTAAGTTGTCTTTCACTATGCAAGCTGGGTAAATAAATAAAAGCCACGTTATACTGTCAAAATTTTATTAAAATTGGTGGGTTTAGTCACTGTAGTGACGGGTTTCTGTGGACTGCCTATTAGAGGGACACGGTAAACCCGATTATATAGTTACTTCGATTTTAGAGGCGAGGAGGGTAACTCCCGGGGTAGTGTTAGAGCTCACTTCACGTCGAACCCCCACGTGAATGTTTAACTCGGCCAACGCCAAGGAACGACTTGTTTTAAAAATAAAAATGTGTTTCACATGTAAATATCTTAACAACCTTGGTGGACTCGGTTAGATGCCTCGGCCAAGGTATCCCCGAGGATTTGTTTTGGCTTGAGCCTTGTTTTTAATAAAAGTCAGAAGCCTTAACAACTGTTTTGGTAAATTACAAATATTCTATGGTTTAAAAAAATAAATTGAAAACCTTATGAAATGGTTTGTGTTTTGTTTAAACTTACCTCCATTTTACTCGCCTTTAGATATTTATGATAATGTCTGTTTACTCATTGGGATTGCAAAATCTCACCCACCTCCTTTCCAAACATTTCAAGTCTATGGTAGCTTGTAGATACCCGATTTTATCGAGGATTCTAGTTGACCCCTCTATCTCACAGATAGTAGGTTACTAGCACCAACACTGGGTGTATTTTGGGCCACTTGTCATTGTAATTATTATTGTACATTATAACTTTGTAAATTTTTGTATGTATGAATTTATTTTACTTTCACGTTACAAAAGATTATTTACACGTGTTTCTATTTTATATTGTTTTATATTAAAAAATGATATATTTTTGTCTTTTGATTTACTTGAGCCAAAAACGACTGGTAATTGTTTAAAACGGAATATTTAAAAATGATTGCTCACAAGAAAGGCAAGAAACTGATATGTAAGCCTTGCGGGGTTCCGATTGGCATTTCGAGTAATGAGTGTCAATCGGGACGTCGCGGCGGTTGTTATGGGCCCGAGGGAGGTTCCGGGCCGTGACAATTCCGTCCCCATAACCAATGATGAATGACTAATGACATGTAAGTATACATAAAAGTTATGGATATAGCACCCCAAAGGAAAGTAAATAAGTTTACTTGGCAAGATTTCTATACATGATAGAAATAGAGGAAACTAATGACACTTTAAAAGTCAAAGGTTATGAAGTTATGAAATCCAATAGATAAGATCTATGCACAAAAATTGATTTAATGGGATGCATAAAGATGCATAATTCATGAGATGAATCCATTAATTACAAACCATTAGTAGGATGCATATTGATGCACTACTCATGTAAGATGAGTTTACTAAATAATCCAACATGAATGATTGAATAATAATCTTTGTTCAATGTAATAAATACAAAGTAGTTGAATACATTGAATAAGGTACACATATTTTGTGCACATCATAAGGTTAGTGGGAGTAAGATAAGTTACTCATTAAAAGTGTATAAGACACATTTTCAGTTTAAGAAAAACAAAATGGGACTAAAGAGTTAGAGCCTAAAAAGGGATTCAACAAAAGAATATAAGATTACATGTTAAAAGAGTTTAACATAGAGAGAGTCCTAAATGTTAAAAGTGATATAAAGTCATGATTGAGCAATTGTATTGGACTGGTTCCAAAACAAGAGATAACTGCATGGTTATATCTATAGTCGGATACAAATCTTTTGTTTAGGCTACAGAAAAGGAGATATTTGGATCATTGGTTTAATGAACTAATAAATGATTCTGAGTTGTTAAAATAACAACAAGAGCCATAATAATGGAATCAAGGTCTCGTTGTGATCTAAATTAGTATTTCGATTTTGACAATGGAGATTGTCAAACATATAAATTAACATATTCTTAAATATTGCAATTTGAGTTGTCCTAGTAGAGACACAATTGCTAAGCAAAAGAGTTTGACATTGGATACATTAGCAATTGACTCAAGTGAAAGTGGGAGATTGTTGGTATATGCCCTTGAGTGAATTAGATTAATCAAGGAATATATATTCTCATTTAATGCATATTTAATCATATAATTATATTTGATAGAGGTTTTCCTTCATGTTAGTGCAATAATAAGGAGTTATTAAGTACTAATTGGATGAAGCCCATGGAACATAAAAGCCTTGCAAGAGAATTGTAAAGTTGTTACAATTATGAGATCACTATGCATCAAAGCCATGTTCCTAAAATTGTTCCTAGTCATTGTATTGTCAAGACAAGGCATTGACAATGCTGAAAGACTGGTACATGTTAAGCCTTCTTACTTGGGAAGTAAGCAATTGATCTCATAGATTAAAGTACATGGGATACTTGAGGATAACATGTAGATGCTTGTTAAAGAACAAGTTCATTGAACATGACCTGCTATGAGAACTCCATTTGGTATTTCACTTAAGTGTCTATGAAAAGTATTCTCATGTGATAGTCATGCAACTAGTCCTTGGACTTAAGACACCAGGTCATCTTGTATGGGGAATGACATACTTTGATTTCATCCTTATAGGTCTAGAGGCGACTAGATGCCTAAACAAGGTGTTTTTGGGTATGCCATGAAGCATGCGAAGGTGAATGACTGGTCAAAAGAGGATTCATCACCCTAAGTGATATGAGGGGATGTATCTCACTTGTTCTCAATTCTTAATTAACTTGTATAAAGTCTTTGGCCAAAGCATGATGAATTTGAGGAAAGTTAGTTTCCTAAATTCATAAGGTTAGTCATGAATTATGAGAACTAATATGGAATGTCATAAGTAGACACCGAGCCACACTAAATGACATATCTGGGATATTTGATGAAAGGACTGTATTGCATTGAGAGGCTTATCATTGAAGGGCTTTGTCAAATTCTTTAATTGACTCTTTAACATTTGGGTGGTCATGATGTATTGCTAGATGCCATTCATGATCTATAAATACAAATTAATTATCAAATTGATATTTGATTATGATTTATATTTATTGCCAACATGTTAGAAGCCTAATGGGTCACACACATTAAGTGACATGATTGGGATTAAATAAGGATCATTAATTAAGTTGGACTTAATTAAAAGAGACCAAACTAAAGTGGAAAATTAATTGAGTTCTCAAAGACTTAATTAAATTAAAATACAACTGTTGTCTTTAGAGTTACAACTTAGTTTGGCCATATAAATATGTTATATTAGCAAACTAAAACTCTAAGCCTCAAACCACTTCTCAACCATTTCATAAAATAAGAAAAGAAAAATAGTTTTCTATGTTTGATAAAAATAAGATTCGGCAAGAACCTTCGGTCTTTTGTTTTAGAAACAAAACTTGCTAGCACAAGTAAAATCCTACCTTTGAGAAGGTCTAATTCAGTCACTATGTGGATTACTGTTAGAGGCCAAACACTTGGGTGGCTGAAGATTTGACAAATCCTAAAGGTGAAGAAGCAAAGATTTTTATTTAATTGGCTTTTGATTACGATATCTAGAGCAAGGTATGTAACTCTTAAGCTCATGAGTGTTCATAATTAATTTGAAAGTTACATGAAAAATACAAACATTGATCCTGTAGGATACGACTATTTCTCTGATTTAATACTAGTTTATTATTCCACTGCAGTATAAATTTAATTTATCGATTATTTTGATGTTTAATCATGAGGTCGAATATAGCACTTTTATCCTTCTCTTACTTGTGTAACACAAGCATCATTATCTTCATAAATTATAGTGGGAGAATTTGTAACCATTGTTAAACAACAAGAATTATGAATATGTGTTATAACAGGTTTTAACCAAACATACTTTCTTCCAGCTTCATATAAGGTGATAATCTCGAAGTGGTTAGAGGATGTTGCTACTAGCGTTTGCTTAGTAGAGTGCCAAGAAATGGCGATGTTGTAATAGAAAAATAAATAACCAGCTTGAGAGTAAGCTTTGTGTAGAATAGATTTATATCTCACATCAGCGTATCCAACTAAACTACAGTTAGTGTAACCCTTGGACTAATATAATCCCAAATCTATGGTTCCTTGGAGATAACGAAAGATATGTTTTATTCCATTTCAATGTCTCTGAGTTGGCTCAAAACTAGAACATGCCAACAAATTTACCGCAAAAGTGATATCCGATCTCGTACATTGTGCCAAGTACATCAAAGCCCCACTTGCATTGAGATATGGTACTTCAGGACCAAGTATTTCCTAATTAGCTTCTCTAGGTAGAAACAGGTCCTTTTGGGGATCAAGAGACCTTACAACCATAAGGTTGCTTAATGGTTGAGCATTGTCCATGTTAAAACATTTAAGCAATCTCTCAATATATGCTGATTGATGGATAAGTATTCCATTTGCTTAGTGCTCAAACTCTAGATTAAGACAAAGTTTGGTTTTACCCAAATCTTTAACTTCAAACTCCCTTTTCAAATATTTAGCAGGTTTAGATAAATCTTTTAAAGTTCCAACTAATTCATATTGTCAACATAAACTACTATCATAGCAAATCCAGTTTCTGATTTATTAATAAACACACATGAACAAATAGGATCATTTTGAGAATAAGTTGCTGACAGTGTATGCTTCAAGCATTTTGAATCCCTCAGGAATTTGATACAAATATTGGATTCTAATGAACCATATATATATGCTGTCACAACGTCCATAAGTTTTATTTCTAGTTTTTTAGAAACTACTAGGCTAATAAGAAAATGAAAGGTAATCATATCCATCACAAGTGAATATATCTCATCACAATCAATCCCAGGTTTCCAAGAGAGGCCTTGGGCAACTAATCAGGCTTAATACCTCACGACCTCATTTTCCTCATTTCGTTTTCTAACAAAGACCCATTTGTATCCAATAGGTTTTAAATTGTTAAGGGTTTGAGCTACAGACCCGAAAACTTCTTATTTAACTAGGGAATCTAATTCAGCCTGGATTGCTTCCTCCCACTTGGGCCAATCTTGCCTTTGATGACATTTGATAATAAATTGCTATTCATAATCATCATTTATAATCTCATGAGCAACTGAGAGTGTAAAAACTTCATCAATGATTATCTCATTTTGATCCAAATCTTATTATAATATGTAATGAAAATCTCAATATTCCCAAGGTCGGTGGTCTTTTCATGGGTTTATGCCTCTTTAGGGGTAATAGGCTCTCCTAGAGCAAGCTCAACACTAGGCTCTTTTGGAGTGGATTCCTGATTCTTCCCCTTTTGTTTTTGAGGGACAATGTCTTTTGATCCTATCGGTTTGCCACACTCAGGTGTGAGCCATTTTGATCCATTTCAACTTGTTTTTCAAGAACAACAATCCTAGCTAGAACATTCACAGCTAGAATATGAGACTTTGTAAACCGTGGTAGCATCATTAAATGTGTAAGAAAGTCCATTAGCAATAGCTTGTAAATGGATTATATGTTTCACCTCATTTTCACATTCAATAGTGCTTAGGTCTAAATAAGATAGATTTTTCTCATTTTGAAAGAAAATCTCAATTGGTTTCTACTTCTAAGCCATGGAAGCCTTAAGCATCCCAATCGATGGAAACATTGTTTCATCCAAATGACAATCCGTAAATTTGGCAGTAAAAAGATCACCCGTTGTTAGTTCCAAGAACTTACTAACGAATGGTGAATCAAACCCAACATAAATGCCCAAAGGGCATTGGGGACCCATTTAATCCTTTTTTATGATGCTACAAGCACCTGTACAGTGCAACCAAAGGTGCATAAATGTGAAATGTCTAGTTTATAGTGTAGAATCAATTACATGGGAGACTGCAGGAGACTAGTAGTGGGGTGTAATTTAATTAGTGTCGCTACATGCAAAACAACATGACCCTATGCTGAATAGTTAAGCTTTGTCCTCAATAATAGAGTTCGAGCGATAATTTGGATGCGTTTAATTAGGGATTCTGCCAATCTGTTTTGAGTATGAACATATGTGGAATCGACTACTCAACCTAAATTCCTAGTGAAGCATAATACGCATCAAAGCTTTTTTATGTAAAGTCATAAATATTATCCATCCTTATGCTCTTGATTAGATAATTCAGGAAATGTGCTCAGAGTTTTATAATCTATGCAAGTAAACGTGCAAAGACGACGTTACACATAGATAACAAGTAAACATGGGACCATCTGCAGGATGCGTCCCTTAATACCATGAAATATTGGAACGACTCGTAAATTTTATTGGTCCATAAATATCAGCTTGGATTCTTTGCAAGAATGAAGGTGATTCAAGATTCACCTGTCATAGAAGGTTTAGAAATGAGCTTTCTTAGTGAACAAGTTTCACAAGTATAATCTTTGGACAACAAAACCTTTTTATCCTTTAAAAGGTATGCTCTAGTATTTTGAATTATCCTTTGCATCATTGTAGCTCCCAGGTGACCTAGGGGATCATGTCAAAGTCCAAACTCATCGAGACTTACCAGTTTCTAGAACATGGTAGTGTAGGATTCAACAGCTCTAATAGTGACACAATATAATCTTGTAGTTGAAGCTTCTAGCTTTTCATGGATGGTCTTCTAGCCTATTTTATAAGAAGTGATGCAGAGACATTCCTTATTTTGTTCATAAATTGTCTTAAGACGATACCATTAAGGCATACTTCTTTGAAGCTAAGTAAATTCCTCTTCGATCTGCTACTTAGCAATGTATCCTCTATATGCACGGTGGTGTCATTTGGCAAAACAATTGTGCCATTTTTGGAGCCATCAATAATCCCAACGGGACTTGATATTTTATGGATATTTGCCTTATGCAATGTCACTCTTGAGAAAAATTGCTTGACACAAAGTGTGGTATGTGTCATTGCACTATCAAGCAAACATACATCTTTCCTTTTTATCGGTGATTCCTATTTTCAATTGTATTGACAACTTCATGTATGAAGTATGATAAACAATTTGTAAATTAGTCATGGGATTGGAAATAATTTCAAATAAAAAATATGAAATCTATTTCATAGTAATTTTTATTAAATGACCTTATTGTTCTTCCATGGGAATAATCAACAAAGGGTAATACATTCAGAAAAAAATGAAAAAAAATTATTAAATCTTCATACTTTAAGTCTGGGTTGTCCTCCACCAATCTGATGCCTTATCTTGGCAATCAAGGTCCTTGAAGAAATCAAAGAATTCCAAGGTTTTTTTGCTTCTACAGAAGTAGGGGGAGTTATTTCAATGAAGGAATTATTAGCCTCAACACTGGTCATAGTAGTAGGATTCTCAGTGGGGTGAGTTTCAACACGTTTGCTCTTATCCTTTAGGGATCCTTGGTATAGATCAGCAAAATACTTTAGCGCACGACAAGTACGCGACCAATGTCCAACCATGCCACAGCCATGGCAAATACTTTCATCATGCTCCTTATTGGATTTCTTGCCCTTGCCATGATTCGCGTCAAGATTGGATTGTCTAGGGCGGTTAAACCTCCTGCCACCCTACGTGGGTTATGCCCTTGACTATGCTCACAGCCCTTTAATCAGCTTGTATTCTTACCAGAGCTATCATTTGCTTTAACAAGGCTTTCGAGCTAGTAGGTCTAAGATCACGATTCTTGAGCAATAGTACATTAGTCTGCTCGACAGTCAAGAGAACATAAATTAACTTTGAGTATGCCTGAAATAAATGCTACCAATATTGGTATTGTAATATAATATTTGAAGCATGGAAGGTGGAGAAAGTTTTGTCTAATTGCTCTAATTTAGAGAGCTTAACACCACATAACTTTAGTTGAGATACAATATAAAAACAGGTTGAGTTATAGTTGGACATTGATTTGAAGTCTTGCAGCCTGAGATGCTGGTAGTCATATTGTGCTTGAGGGAGGATAACAGTCTTGGTATGATCATACCTCTCTCTTTCAACCTTGTCCACAAGATATCAAGGTCTCGGATGGATAAATATTGAGTCTTCAAGCTCTCATGCCAATGACGGTGAAGGAAAATTAGTGCATACGCCTTATCTTTGTCATTTGCATTCTTGTATTTAATAATTGCATTAACAAGACTTTACCCTTGGAGATGTATCTCCACATCAAGGCACCGGGGCAAATAATTGCATCCACTCATTTCCAAGGTGTGGAACTTGGGCTTTTCAATATTGGCCATAATTCTGGGCACAAAAATTGGACTGTTAAAATAATTATGACAACTATAAGGATTCTGTGATACCAGTACCCTCGTATTGTGAAACCTCGACCTCTATAGACCCATAACTAGAAGTAGACACGATAACATGAACCAAGGGTAATTTCGTCATTTCTCATGGTGAGCTCATAGAAGTAGTTTTCTAATGTTATTAGGGTCTAAGTAGGCCTAAGGAATACCTGAATGATGATAAAATAAATGAAAAAGATAGAAAGACTGATAATTTCGTAGTAGGGGCAAAATGGTCATTTTGCATCTCGAGTCTAAATTTTTATGTATTTTGTGAACCTAATATTTTTAGACTATTATGGACTTTGTTTCAGTGTCAAAAGAGTAAAAAGGTTGCACAAAGGATGGGAGGAAGACAAACCCAATATTATGGCATTTCGGTAAATTCAATGAAAATTTGGATTAACTTGAAGCTTAAATATCTAAGCTTCAGCAGCTTCCAACAACTTCTCCTTATTTATCTCAACCCTTCTCTTCATTTCACGTTTTCTTCATTCTCCATGGGAGGAAAACCTTGAATCCTCCATAAATCTCTCATAGAAAGTCCAAGTTTCATGCTTTTGCCCACTCCTTCATAGGGTTTTTCACGCTCTTCCACTTTTACACCTCAACAGCCTTCAAAAGTCTTTCCTTAGTACATTCACTCACTAGCTGGAGGTGTAGAGAGAGAGAGAGAGAGAGAGAGAGAGTGAGTGATTTCCNGGTAGGTAGTAGAGAGAGAGAGAGAGAGAGAGAGAGAGTGAGTGATTTCCCTTATTAGCTTGAATAATTTTAAAAGAGAATTAAACTACAAAGACCATCAAGGTTCCAACGAAACCCCACACCTCCATTCGGAACATTAGACGAAGTTAGAACCCACCAAAACATCAACAAAGACTGGTGAATCAACTTGTATTTAAAAATATTTTGCGAATGTGTTGGTATTTGGATTGAAGCATGGGAACGATTTGTATTTGATTTTCCTTAAAGATTATGCATGGGAATAAGCCTTCATTAAAATGTTTTATGTTGTGAGTGTGCAATATAATGAATCCTTGTGCTCCTATAGGCTGTTGATATATATATATATATATATATGTTGTGTAGTGATAGATAATATTATGCAATAAATGGAACCATGCGTGTGCACAATGTAGGGGAAGCACATGCCGGTGATGACGGGTACGGGAGTATGGATGATGAGATTATCTGTGCACGATGTGGAGGGATGCACATGGCGGTATTAGTTGTGCATGATGTGGGGGGATGCACACAATGACTTTAGCTATGTGCACGATGTGGGGGTTGCACATAAGCTGGGTGAGGTGGTGGTGGTATTGGTGTTTATATATGTATATATATATGTTTATGCAATAGAAAGTTCATAAATATGGTACATGGTTGTAACATATGTGAAATCTCGCATGTTGAACCTGGGAAATTGTTGAGTATTTTCAAGTTGCTTTTTGTTGCTGCAGCAGAATGGCCTTTTCTTGAGATAATGAAAATTTTTCTTGGTGTCTTGTTTCTCGCTATAGCTAGAAACTCTCAGGTTTGGGAGGCTGGTTGCAGCCCTGTAACTCGCTATAGCGAGATGTCTCTAAGAAATTTCACTACAGCGAGAAACCTTATGTTGTGCTTGTTACCTTATTTAGTTGCTGCCCTATTTTCCACTCCTTTAGAGCCATAGTTGATTATGGACTTCCAACATTAAGAAATTAATTAATTAAGTTTGCAATGAGGGGTTTTAGTGAAAAACCCTCGGCCAGTTGAGAAACCTTCGGCTAGCTGATACTTTGAGCCCAAATTTCGCTGTAGCAGAAAGGCATTCTCGCTACAGAGTTTCACTTGACTTGCTTGAATGATATTAAAGTTTTCACTTTTTAAACTCTTTGTTATGTATGGATCCTCATCATCAAGTGATTAACCAATTAAGGGTTTAAGGAGGGGTTTTATTAAGAATTAAACTAAATTGCATTGTTTTTGAAAATAAGTGCATCAGGATTTCTTAAACTTTTCTTATCGTTTGCTTGTTCCCTTCCTTTGTTCACTCACTAGGTTTATACTCACTGTTTTCAACTTCATGTTTTCAAATCAAGAGGCAGTCAGTAACTAGGTCGAGGTGTCCTTGTATATTCATCTCTTGGTAGGTATCTTGGTATTCAATAGCTATACTTTCGCTCAAGTCACTCCACTGCTCGTTAGAAGTCTTTTATATGAACACATGTACATTAAATGTAAATTGCTAGGAATCACTCTGCTAAAGATGCATGTATAGTTTTGAAATGATGGTGCCATTATGAGATGGCTATGAATAACCTTATTTTGAGACCATACAAAATTGTAAATTTCTAGTTTCTACGTTGTACTCTGAAGATACGTCTAGTTGAAAGTTACAAATGGTGGTCTAGTAATGGTGATGAAAAATTGATGGGATAGTGTATAGGATTACGTAAAGAGGCTTGCTTGGGCTTAGTGGGCTACGTCCACTGGGCCCATGCGTCGGTCATGGCCCGAAAATTGGGCTGTGATAGACTCTTAGAGATCCACCATTGTTTCAGGGGACGAAAGGAGGCTTAAGGTTTGTTGTCGGCTTCGAGCCAGTTGGATAGTATACAAAATTAAAATCTAAATGATTGGAGAATTTAAAAGAAATTACCTTCTCAGTTGGTTAGAGACTCGTGCTATAACGTGTTGTAAATTATAACTTTCAAAGAGAATATTAAAAAGAAGTAGTAAAAATGTAAGAAGATCTTCTATTTCATTTCTTGTTTCAATATATCAATCATCAGCTATAAGGCCTCTATTTATAAGCACACATTGATGGATGGAAAATGAATTTACATAAATAAAGGGGATGAACTTAATAAATAGGAATGCACATACACTAAATGAAATCAAGAGATAGGGATGTTCCAACATAAATATGTACATTGGATATTATGAGATATAATTGATATTCACATATATTCATAATAATTTTTAATATTTAGAAATTATATTTGATAATTAAAATGAATTGATTTAATATTATCAATTTACCTCTTATATATATTTTAAAATTAATAGTTAATATTTTATTTTTATGAATAAAAGGTAATAAAATAATCAAAATTCAACTATAAAATTAAATTAAATAATTAATTGACCTTTCGATTTTTTCCTTCCCTAAAAGGAATGAAAATGTTAAAAATAAATACAATGCTGCAAGCTAAATGGTTAATGAAAGAGCCGAAAAGAAAATTTCCACCAAGTAAATAACCCTCTCAAAATTGTCTTAACTCGCCATTTGCTCTAATTAATGACCAATTGGCTATGATGTGAAATAGTGCCATCGTGAGAGACCAATGAATAGAAAAAATTTCTTATATTACTTTTTTTTGTTATACTACTTATATATATATTATATGAAATTTTAAATTTTGGTTAAAGAAGAGAAAACAAGTTTAGAATAAAGTTTTAAATTAAATTTTGCATTTTGGAAAAAATCATTACAAACAAATTCAACCATTTTAACTTTTAGTATTAAGTTAAGATTATTACGAGTTTGGATTAATCGATCGACAGTTTAGATTATCTTGAATTTAGGTATCATATTCGAATATCTTTGAATTCAAGTCTTTGACTCTTTGTTTATTTGGATATAGTTAATTCTAGTTCATGTTTTCTCGAGTGTGTTTTGGGTCCGGATATATTCTGTCAGCTTTAGTGCTAAGATACTTTACAAATTTTAAGATTTGTTTATAAATTTGATTTTGGACTATTTATAAATTTGTTTATAAATTTGATTTTTTTTGGTAATTAAAACTTGAAAAGAAAATTCAGAACATTATTTATGTTTTTGGCATGTTACTATTTTATTAAATTCACATGCACTATATATAGTTAATTAATATGTTAATTAACCACATTTTTTTCTTATATGTTGTATATTAGAAATTATTTTTCTTCTAAAACATATATATGGTTTGAGTGAATTTAGTAAAAGTTTGTTAATTTAATTATTTTACATATGTTGTAAAATTCTATGTGCGATATAAGCATATTTTGTTTGATTTTACTGATTTGTTAGGTAAAATTTATAAAATGCATGATGTAATTATTTTACTTATTTGTTAAGTAAAATTTTATGCAAAAAGGCAGTACGGTGATTATATGTCTCAGTAGTTTTATCAAAGGAGACTGGGTTGTCGACTCTATATGTTTTTGATGATAACAAAACATTCCTCAGTCATTAATGTCTAACTTCACTATTTAAGTGTGCAAGATTTAATTTAATACCCCTAACAAAGCTGTTAATTAAAAGCAAGTCATGCAGTTTGCTAAGTTTAAGAAGAGTTAATAAGTTAAGAGGGAAAGAGCAAGTAATGAACAAACAAAGAACCTTAGTAAATAATTATCAAGGAAGGGATCTTAATTAGTTAAGGCATGCGTCACAACCCAATTTTCGGGCCATGACCGACATAAAGGCCCAATGGGCTCAGCCCACTAAGCCCAAGCAAGCCTCTTTGTATAATCTTATATAGTAATTCATATACCTTTAAAATCCAAAATTCATAATGTTCAAATATAGTCCCTTTGAAAACAATTCATATACACATAATTAGGCCTTGACCGTCAGCGGAGTGACTGTGGTCACGGTTGCTAACATTTAATGTTCTGGTAAACCTACCGAGCAATGGATAGGGAGGAGCACCTTGTCCTAGGATCCAATCACCTTTAACTCAGGAAACCTAAAACATGAATTTTAAAAACGTGAGTACAAACTCAGTGAGTGAACATAGGAATGGAACAAGCAATGACAAGGAATGGTTTATAAAACATATGCACTTATTTAAAAACAATGCCATTTAGTTCAAGTTCTTATTAAAATCCCTCCATTAAACCCTTGGTTGTAAAATCATTTAATGATGAAGGAACCGTATTCAGCATGAAATTGGAAAATAGGGAAATTTCCAGCAATTATCCAAGTAAGGCAGTATAAATAGAATGTTTCTCGTTGCAATAAAATCAATTTGCAAATAAATGACAAATTTTCAAGATTCATCATGTGCATCTCACCCAGCTCATGTGCATCCCATTACATCGTGCACATAGCCGGACAATATCACCATCCATCTCCCTCACCACCGTCATCACCGGCAAGTTCACACTCACCCCGCACATGCACAGTTGCATTTGTCACACAATGGTACCATTTATGACGTAGTATATATATATATATATATATCAACATTATACAAAAACATATGGGTTCATCCTTTTACACATTTCACAACATCAAACATTTTATCAATTGCTTGTTCCCAGGAAATTTTAAAGCAAAAATCGATAAAATTCCCAAATGATTCATTGAAACACGTAAACATTTGCCCAAAACATTTTAAAATGCAAGTTCACTCACCAGTCTTTATTGATGTTTCGGTGGGCTCTAACTTCGACTAATGCTCTGAATGGAGGTGTGGGGTTTTGTTAGAACCTATCATACACAACAACACCACAATCAACCCTACTTGGCATTAATACCATTCCAAAGCTATTTTCTAAATTGGGTTCCACTAGTCATCCCTAGCTAGCTTCCGACTACCATTAAGTGACTATCTATTTTCACTATTCTAGTCACACTAAAATGAATAAACCACCTCAACTAGAAAACACTCACAAATCTAGCCACTAGCCATTCTTAACAACTTAAAAAAAAATCAACTCAATTTCATTACTTACCTTTGTAGCTTTGTAGTTGAATTCCCTTTCAAAAGCTTTTAATTTCTTGTGAAAAATCTCCCTCTCTCTCTCTAGACCGTCCAATTAATGAGAAAAAGTATTAAGGAAAGGCTTTTGAGGGTTTTATGGAGAAAAAGTAAAAGAGCACAAAGAACTTTGTGAAAAGGTGCATAAAAACATGAAAATCGGGGTTAACTCGAGAAAATCTATGAAAGTTTCAAGGCAAGCTTCCATGAAAGGTGAGAAAACATGAGAAAGGAAGAAGGAGAAGAAAAGGTGCTGGAAATTTGAAGAACTTCCTAGAAACTTAGATATTTATCCCTTATGTTTATCCATTTTTCACGAAACCAAAATGCCCTTAACAAGGTCACTTGTCTTTATTTTCTTGTGTAATCTTTTTACTCGTTTGACACTGAGAAAAGGTCCAAAATCCTCTGAAAGAGGTCCCTTAAGTAGCCTCCAAAAGTCCTAGCTTCAAAAATCCCCTAAACTTGTTATTTGTCGAAATTACAGTGAGGGCCACGGCTATAAATTTCTAATGTCGCGGTGCTCAAATGTTCTGTCCAACTATGTTCTTCTAGTGCAGTACTTTTACCTTGACAAAGGTTTTTGATCACTTTCCTGTCATAACTAGGCAAAATGGTAAACAAAAGTTGTAGCTCTTCCTCTTAGCTTTTTAATGATCCAAAAATCATGTCATTTGAACTTTTCTAGTGAGAGATATTCTTGAAAAACCGAAACATATGCAAATAGAGCAACAGCCCATTATGCACCTTTCTTCACCCATTGAAATTATTTTTGAATCCTACTCCTATAACGACATAAAATAATTATAAGTAAGGTAAAACTAGCATCATTAGCTCAAATCAAACCTTTAAACATAAGTTCCATCTAGAGTTAGGCGTCTATGAAGGTCGAGGTTTCACACGTAAGCTTTATTAGCCACCATATCAAAGTATGGGATACTACAGCATGGTTGTGTGATAAGCTGAAGCAAAATAGAAATATGGTAATCGATTAAGAGGTCTAGTTAATCGGCTAGAGCACAAGGTCCTAGTATCTTTAAGTGCCAAAAATAAATTTGAAAATATAGTTGACCATTAAAGGGAGTCAAAATGATCTTCTAGTCGATTATAGCTTATTTTAATCGGTTATGGTTGAAGGAAGTAAAGCTTCAATCAATTAAGGGAGGAGCTAACCAATTAGAGGAAGATTGCTGTGTAGAGAACAAAAAACAAAAAGTTTGTAATCGGTTAGAGGCTGCCATAACCAGTTAGAAGAAGTCTATTGTAGAAGAGAAGTCTGAAGATAGAGAACTCTTAATCAGTTAGCGTCAAGCCCAACCTTATAAAGTACTTACCATGTCATTCAAGTGATTGACAATATACTTGCATACTTGGAAAGCCCCGAAAAATCATCAAAAGTCGATATTATACCAAATGGTACTATTAAGTTGAATTAAGCCTCGAACTAGTCTAAATAGAGATCTTAACATGAAATTGAGAATTTTAAAATCTCAGAATGACTTAAAATGATGATTTAGAGTTCGAAGGCTGAATTGGAGTCAATTTGGAATTTTCATGTTTTAGGGGTAAAATGGTAATTTTATCACCTGAGGACAAAATGGGAATTTTTAGAAAAGAGTTTGATCACATTTGACTCATTGGAGTATGATTTGAGTTTGAGAGGTGAAAAATTTAAATTCTGACATTTTTGGAGTCCTAAGGGCAAAACAGTAATTTTACGAGTTTATGGGGGCAAAGTTAGAATTTTGGAATTTTACACCACCTAACACTTGTCATGCCCATGGATTTCAGCCATTAACATTTTACATTTTGGATAATTGAAACATTTTATGTGGTGGAGAGAGATTTCTTAATGGATAAGTATTACACATGGACCAATGGAAACATGCCATGTGTCAAGCTTGGATTGTTCTAGAATTTCCTTGTAAAATCTATTTAAAACTCTCTTAGTCTCACCCATATGGCCGACCAAAGCATGAAGTGAAGAGGAAAGGAAAGAACACAAACCCTAGGTGGGAAAATTGAAGAAAAAGTGTGGGATTTCAAGGGATTAAGCTAATAAAGGTAAGATTTTGTGATTTTATCTTGATATTTACACTACCCATGCTTTCTTTTTCATTTTTCATGCTTAGAACTCAAGTTTGCATGATGAAACCATGCTGACCGAATTTGAGAGGAGAGGTTTTGAGCATTGATTTTGCTATATTTAAAGCTAATTAAGTGTTTTTAGTTGTTTGGTAATGGAAAGTAAGAAAATCTAGCAAGAAATCACTTTGTTCTTCACAAACCCACAAGAGGCCAAATTTTCTAGGGAGGATATTGAGGCTGAAATTGATGATATTTCATGATATTTTGGTGGTATTTAATAATTGGTGAGGCTAGAAATTTAATGGGAAATTTTGGCATGAAAATCTAAATTTTTACCTAATGTATAGACATGTGCGATTTATGGTTCAAACTAATAAATTGAATCATATTCATAGCCATTGAGGTATTTTAAGTATAATTGGAGTGTAGAAAGTGAAAGAAATCGATTTGGAGTTAAATTGGAGGTTTTAGCCAATTACATCGAGAATAGTACGAATTAGGTCGAATACCGTATTTAAACGGCTATTCGGACATTTTGCATCACATTTCGTGCATTCATATAGATTTATAGAGCCTGAAATAGTTTATGATAAATTGACACAATTTATTGAAATTCGTGTCACGTATGATGTATAGGTAGTGAGCCCTCTAACAAGGGTAAAGAGATTGTGTCCGAAGACCGAGAATAGGAGTATATCGAACTCCTAGTACTGTGAGTAACCTTATTATCGTCTTAATTATCTAAAGTATGTTTTATCCGATTTTGTGAATTTTATGGAAAATGAATTAAATGATTAATTTTTTTGTTTTATAAACAAAATGTGATTTAGTGAAATGATTTCATAAAATTATTTTAAAATTGAATAATGGCTTTTCAAATAGAGTAATTGGAGACCATTTGATGTATTATAAATTTATGGTTCTAATTGATTGGCTTATGACAATATTGGCATGAACGACTGAATTGGTATTTGTGTTGAAGTGTATAAACTATTGTTTGCCTTGATAGGCTGGATAATGATAAAATTGCCATATCATGTTGTTGAATTTTTATTGTATGGTGGGTTTAGCTTGCTACAGTGGGCTGGTTCTATGGATAAACTTATTAGAGGGGCACGGAACCTGGTCATATATATGTACCTCGATTGGAGAGGCGCGTAGGGTAACTCCCGAGGTCAAACTTTAGAGTTCACTTCATGTCCAACCACCACATGAGGGGAACTCAGCCAACGCCAAGGAACGACTATGTTTTCAAAACAAAAACATGATTTATGCGTACATAACTTTTTAATAGCCTTGGCGAACTCGGTTTGGGATAGCCCTCGGCCAAGGTATCTCTGATAACTGAGTATGTAATGATTTTGGCACGAGCCAAAGTTTTAAGAAATTCATAAGCCATGTTAATTACTCGATTTATATGAATTGATTTTATTTAGTTGAAACAAGTTGAAAGGTGATGAATTTTAGTATGTTAAACTGTTTTATCTGTCTCTATTTACTCGACTTTAGATGGTTTAGATGGTATCTATTTAATCACTGGGATTTTATAATCTCACCACTCTCATTTTCAACTATTTCAGGTCCAAGGTAGCCTGTGGATAGCAAATATCGTCAAGGATGATAGTCGGCTTTACTACTCCAAAAACTGTAGGTTTACTGCCTTTGTGCACTTTTGTTCCTTATGGGCCCACGAGTCACTGTAAAGTAAATTTCATATCCCGATTATCTGTATTATAGTACGTATGAATTTATTTAGCTTTTACATTACAAAAATTATTTACCGATGACTCTATAAATATTGTTTTACAAGAAATTAGAATATTTTATTGAATATTTTTATTTTATTCAAATAATTGCAATATCATTTTTAATAAATGTTTTAGACACCCAAATTTATTTCAAATCATGAAATATGTGTTTTCCACTCATCTACTACATTTTTAGTCGGGTTTAGAAAATTTTGAGGAAAAATGAAGAAAACATCCCTGTGAGTCGAAAATTATTTTTCCACAGTTTTGAAAGGGAAAAAGTTTAAAATTCTTTAAAAACGAAGTTTGGCAATGATTACCTATAGGGGAGATGAAAAAAAATGGTACTAAAGCCTTGCGGGGTTCCAGTTGGCACTCTGGGTAACGAATGTTTATTAGGACGTCGCGACGGTTGTCACGGGCTTGAGGGGAGTATCGGGTCGTGACAGTTAGAGCCTCCTGCAATAGGTTAAAGTAGAGAACATAGCAATAGGATAATGCAAGGCAAAGAAGCTGTAATTGATTAGAGCTGCTTGAAATCGATTAATCAAAGTCTATTTGCCTATTTGAATTTAAACACTAGAGGACAAAATAATGGCTAGAAGTGCATTAGAGTTGTTTTTAACAGACAGAAATTGTCTCCAATAGAAATATCTAACTCCTTAGGTATAAAAGGAAGCTCTAACAGTAAAAGAAAGTAGATTTGAAAAGAGAAGAGCTACTTTGAGGAAAAAGGCAAATATTCTTCACCAAAAACACTTGTCTTTCATTCCATATCTAGAAAAGTTGTTTGAGCTTGATTGTAATCTGTCTAAACTTGTAAAGGTATTTAGTTGTACTTAGTTTTCTTCTTTTTCTTAGGAAATTAGAGTGTGGGAAGCACTCTAAAGCTTGTTGTAAAGGATTATAGCTTGGGTTAGAAGCTCACTTTGTAAAAGCTTGGTGGAAGCTGTTAATTCCACTGTATAGTGAAGTTGGGTTAAAAATCCTTGATTGGAAGATCAAGGTAGCAGATGTAGGTCAAGGGGACCGAACCACAATAAGCTCTATAAGCTTATAGAGCATTGTCCACTTCTCTTTAGTATTCCTTACTCAGTGTCTTGTAATTCTAACAAGTTCTAATCTTTTCCTTCATCTAGTTGATTAAGAGCTCTATAAGCTCTAAAGGGCTGAACAAAATTTTGAGTGCTATTCAACCCCCTCTAGTACTCCAACAGGACCAACAAGTGGTAGCAAAGCCATACCTTCAAAATTAAGGCTTAATATCCTTAGGGAACATCCACATGGCTTTACAAAAGTTAGTTGTTACTAAGGGTCAATCCACAAATAGAGCTCCTCTATTTGATGGATCAAATTATACCTATTAGAGTATTATGATGTCCATATACATTAGAACCCTTGACTATGAAATATTAGATGTTATTATGGAAGGACCTTATGTTCTTACCTTACCTAGTTTTGTCATTGGTGAGAAAATACCTAAGCCTAGAGCTGAGTGGACTGAGATTGAAGTCAAAAAGGTCCAAACAAATTTTAAAGCCATCAACGCCCTTCATTGTGCACTACTCCTTTAGAGTTTGACAAAATCTCTAGTTGTGCAATAGCCAAGATGATTTGGGAAGAACTTAAAGTCATTCATGAGGGGACTAGGTAAAAGAGTCCAAAATTGCCTTACTTATAATTATGAAATGTTTAAAATGGAACTAGGTGAAGATGTCACTACCATGTTTGATGGGTTTACCAATATTACAAACAAGCTCAATCAATTTGGTAAAACCATTCCTAAACATAAGCTAGTCAAAAGATTACTTAAATGTCTTCCCAAGAGTTAGAAACCCAAAGTCATAGCTATTCGAGAGGCAAGATCTCAATGTGGTCACACTTGATGAAATTTGTAACTTATTCCTCACACATGAACTTCACATGAAAGAAGAAGAATAAGAGGAAAAGAAAGAAGCCAAAGAGGAGAAGAAAAATTTGGCGCTCAAGATTAGTTTACTTGAGGAGGAATTAGAAAAGCTATCAAGTGATGATGATGAAGAGCAAGCCATAATGGCCAAACGATTTAGAAAGCTAATGGGACAGAAAGGCAAAAAGTTTGGAAGAAAAATTACAAGAAAGATCAAGGTCCCTCTTAGAAAAACAAGCACAAAGGCAATTTTAGCAAGAAGGATGAGATGGTTTGTTTTGAATGCAAAAAACTAGGACATTTCATATCAGAATGCCAATTACTCAAAGAAAAAACCACAAAAAAAAACAAAAAGAGCAATGGTGGTAGCAACATGGTTTGATAGTGATTCATCAATTTCCAAAGAGGAAAAAGAAAAATTAGAAAAAAGAGTCAATTTCTGCTTGATGGAAAAGGAAGAAGAAATTGAGGTAACTTCTAATTCATGTGATATTTCCTATAATGATTTGCAAGATTAATATGACTGTCTATATGCTAAATTTGAAAACCTTGCTCTAAAATATAAGACTACGAAGAAAAAGGCTATTGTGTTGAATGAAGACTTAGAAAAAATCAAGCATGAGTACAACTTTGTTTTTGATAAAAGGAACATGCTTCAAATTGAACCAAAACAATCCAAAACTGATTCTGAATTCTTGAAGCTTGAATTGGAAAATAAAAGTTTAGAATTACAAGGAGTTGTTGATGAAAATGCTACACTTAAAGTTGATAGAGAAGAAAGACTAAAATTAAAATCAAAAGATGAAGAAGAATTTAAAAGAAAAACAAGCCTTAGAAAGAAAATTAATGCTATCTCATGTCACTGTGATGTGTGTGGTAGGAAAAGTCATTTGTCTTATGAATCTTTTATTTTAATAGAATCTTTCCTAAAATGAAATTGGTTTGGGTTCCAAAAGGATCCCATGTGATTGCTAACCCCAATGACTCATTAAAGTATGGGTACCTTAAAGAAAAACTGAAAATCTGTTTTGTAGGTTGAGTAAGGGCAAAAGGATCAATGTTTTGAAGCGCAACCAAAGAAAAGGCAACTTTGGTACTGGACAATGGCTACTTAAGACACATGATCGGTAATGAAAACTTATTTGCTAAGCTTGATAGGAAAAGGTGTGGTAGTGTTTCCTTTGGTGATGACTCCAAGGGTATTATCCAAGGAATTGGAACTATTGGTAACACATCTCAAACACAAATCAAGTACGTCTAATTTGTTAAAGGTTTAAAACATAATTTGTTACGCATTAGTCAACTTTGTGATAGAGGTTTTAGAGTATGCTTTGATTCCTATGCATGTCAAGTAATTGATGTTAACATTAACAAAGTAGCATTCATTGGAAAAAGAATTAAAAATATGTATGTCATTTTTCTTAATGAAATTAATACTAGTGAATAATGCTTTATTGCCAATGATGTTTGTGATAACTGGTTGTGGCATGAAGGTTAGCTAGTATGCCAACAATTTCAAAACTTTTTGAGAAAAGAGTTAGTCATTGGACTTCTAAAGATATCATTTGAAAATGACAAGGTTTGTAATGCATGTCAACTTGGAAAACAAGTTAGAAGTTCCTTTACATTTAAGAAAGTCATATCAACTTCTAGGCCATTTAAACTATTACATGTTGACTTGTTTAGACCAATCACTATTGCTACTCTAAGAGGCAAGTCATATGGCTTTGTTATTGTTGATGATTACTTTAGATAAACATGGGTATATTTTCTTGCTCATAAAGATGATGCATTGTCAAGTTTTGTTAAACATTGTAAAAGAGTTCAAAATGAAAAAGGCCTCACCATTGTTAGTGTTAAGAGTGATCATTTTGGTGAATTTGAAAGTGATAATTTTGAAATTTTTTATAATGAAAATGGTTTTGATCACAAATTTTCTGCTCTTAGAACTCCACAACAAACTGAAGTTGTGGAAAGGAAAAATAGGACCTTGAAAGAAATGGCAAGGACAATGCTTTGCGAAAACAACTTGCCAAAATACTTTTGGGCTGAAGCAGTGAATATTGCAGCTTACATTCTGAACAGAGTTTCCATTAGAGCCATGATTTCTAAAACCCCTTACGAGCTTTACAAAGGAAGAAAACCAAATATTTCTCACCTAAGGAGTTTTCGATGCAAATGCTTTGTTTTGAATAATGGAAATCACACCTTGGGAAAATTTGATGCTAGGTGTGATGAGGCAATCTTTTTAGGCTATGTATTGAACTCTAAAGCATATAGAGTGTTTAACAAAAGAACTCTAGTAATAGAAAAGTCAATTCATATTTTTTTGATGAGACTAATGCTACACGAAGAAAAGTAGTGCTTGATGATGATGATGATGCAGATGACATTGAGAAGAAAATGGAAAAGATGAGCTTGGAAAGCAAATAAAATGATGAAGAGAGCTTAAAGGAAAATGATGATGATGAACTACCATTATAAGACTTACAAAGAAATGAGGAATAACACAATGACCTTCCTAAGAGCTGGAGATTTGTAAGTAACCATCCTCAAGAACTCATCATTGGTGATCCCTCAGAAGGTGTCAGAACTAGAAAGGGATTAAGAGAAGCTTGTGGGTATCTAGCATTCATATCATAAGTGGAACCAAGGAACTTTGAAGAAGTTGAAAAGGAAGAGAGTTGGATTATTACAATTCAATAAGAAGTGGGCTAATTTGAAAGGAACAAGGTTTGGACCTTAGTTCCAAGGCCAACCAATTATCCAATTGTTGGAACAAAATGGGTATTTAAGAACAAAATGGATGAGTTAGGAAATGTGGTAAGAGATAAGGCATTGGAGAATTTGAAATGAGCATGATGGGAGAAATTAAGTTCTTCCTTGGTTTAAAAATCAAGTAATGTGAAGATGGAATATTCATTAACCAAGAGAAGTATACCAAAGAAATGCTGAAAAACTTCAGTGTGATGAATATGAAGTCAATTTGAACTCCTATGAGCCTCTCTACAAAGCTTGACAAGGATGATAAAGATGTGGACCAAAATCTCTATAGAGGTATGATTGGTTCACTTCTTTATCTTACTACAAGTAGACTTGATATATTATTTACTGTGTGCTTATGTGCAAAATTCCAATCATGTCCCAAGGAATCACATTTAACTACAGTGAAAAGGATTTTTAGATATCTCTTGGATACTCAAAGCTTAGGCTTCTGGTATCCAAAAGGTTCATCTTTCAATCTCTTTGGCTATTCCGATGCTGATTTTGCTGATAGCAAAACTAATCGGAAAAGCACTAAGGGTACTTGTTAATTCCTTGGAAACATGCTTGTGTCTTGGTCTTGTAAGAAACAAAATTCTATTGCTCTATTAATTGCTGAAGCTGAGTATATATCACTGGGTAGCTGTTATACACAAATTCTTTAGGTTAGGCAGCAATTAAATGATTTTGGAATGATTATGCACAAAGTTCCCATTTACTATGACAATATGAGTGCCATAAATATCTCCAAAAACCTTGTTCAACATTCTAGAACCAAGCACATTGAAATTAGACATCATTTCATTAGAGATCATGTGCTTAAGGGAGATATTGAGATAGACTTTGTAGACACCTTTCATCAACTAGCTAACATTTTCACAAAACCATTGAATGAAGAATAATTTTGCAGAATTATGAAAGATTTAGGGATGATTAATGCTAGTGAAATCTGAATTATGTTGAAGTGATGATGTTTTTGATGATATATGTATTGCATGATGATTAGTGAATATTTTTGGTTAGCGGAAGGACCCTACATGAAAGATAAGATTCATTATAATCAGCTAAGGATCTCCCTAATCAATTAAAACAGTTTTGTGTTATGGGAGTTAACTTGAGTCAGTAAGAAAATAATCAGTTAACAACTCCCTTAACCGATTAATGCAAGTCTGGTAGTTAAAGGGCTTTCAAGTCAGAAACACAGTAATCGATTAAGGCTTCTTCTAATTGATTAGAGGATAATTGTGAAAGAGAAAAGCTATCGCGTAGAAATATTTCCAAAAAAAAAAATAAGCAGGTGGTACGGGACAGTTCCCATTCGAAACGTGGGTAACCGGTTATAATTCCCCATAAAAGACCCCCCACCTACTAAGTGAATCAGTTACATTGAAAATCAAATGCCCAAGAGACCTTAGATTTTCTTTTTCATATTTTCCTCTGAAACTCGAGAAACTTAGGAAAGAAAAACCCATGGCAAAAACTTCTTTCACTCACAAGGTAGTCGAAAAGGGGAAAAGCAGAAGGAAAACTGATGATTCTTCATCAAATTTTCCCAAAAAGAAAAGAAAAATCAAAGGACATTTAGTAGAGAAAAAAAAAGGAAGCAAAAGGAAAATGATAGAGATAGAGAAAGGATCAATGATGCAAGAGCTACGTAAGTGAAAGGTACTGGTTCTTCTTTTTCTCGATTTCAGAATGACATACATGCTGACAGATTTAGGAGAATCGAGAATGCCACAATTCCTGTGAAATTTTTTTTGATTGGGATAGCTTTAGTGATTCATAGGAAGTAAAAAAAGATTTGGAGGAATATTTTGAATCACTGAAATTAAGATATATGAGAATATTTAGAATTTTAACTCTGATTAAGGAATTATTTTCTAGTATAGCTATTGACAAAACTAAACTGGAATAAGAAGTGGAATTTGCAGATGATTGATTAAATGTGTTTTTAAACAGTGAAGTTTTTGAAATTAGTGCTCAGGTTCTAAAAGAATTCCTTAAGACTGAATTTGAAGTAGGACAATACAAAATGCAAGAGAAATATGAACCGAACCATTTATGGGAAGTTATCACTGGAAAGAGGGAGAAGTTTCCCTTAAGAAGCTATATAGTGAGATAAAAAATGCTCAGCTCATAATTCTTCATTATTTCATAGCAACTACTCTCCATGGAAGAAGTAGTAGCTTCAGTTATGTGACTGCACAAGATTTGTGGCTAATGGAGGCTGTCTTCAATGAAATCCCACTGAATGTGGGAAGATACATGGTGGAAAGAATCAGACCAACTACACTAGAGGATAAAGCAAATCTTCCGTATGGCAATATTCTTATAGCCTTAATGGAAAAGAAGGGAATTTGTAGTGAAAGATTTTAGTCTGATCTCATGAAGAACAAAGATTACGGAATATTCCTGGGTAGTGTACTGAAAATGGGGTACAAGACAAGGAGGAATGTATGCATTAATGTCACAGCCCAATTTTTGGGCAATGACCGATGCATGGGCCCAATGGACATAGCCCATTAAGCCCAAGCAAGCTTTTTTATGTAATCCTGATCGTCATTTCAACAATCATTCCTAAAGTCACATTTCGTAATTCTCAATTATAAAATATTCAATGATATAATATGGCAATCAAATACTTACATTTAGATCATCCAATATGATATCACCCACTGCCAACTCATAGTGGCATCATCAATCAAAATATACATATATTGTTTATACTATAAATCTTAGTGATTTACATCACGCGTATGTATACATAGGCAAAAGACTATTGACTACCAGCGGAGTGACTTTGGATGAAGGTACAACTACTGAATGCCATGGTACCTACCAAAAAGACGAATATACATGACACCTCAATCTAGGTCCCAACTGCCTCTGAATCTGAAAACATGAAGTTTAAAAAAGTGAGTATAAACCGAATGAGTGAACATAGGATGGGAACAAGCAAACGATACGGAAAGTTGTAGAAAACATGATGCACTTATGTTAAAAACAATGCAATTTAGCTTAATTTCTTGTAAAGCCCCTTAATTCAACCTTTGGTTATTTAATCCCTTATAGTGAAGGATCTATGATCAACAACAGAGTTGAAAAGAGTGAAAACTTTAGCAAATATCCAAGCAAGATAGGTAAGGTAGAAAGTTTCTCGTTGCATTGAAAATCAATTTGGAAGCAATTAACAATTTCAACATTCATTGCAATCACATCATATTTTCTCTAACATTTCTATGGTATGTGTAAAACATGTATACAACCACTGGCTCATCAGCTTATGTGCACTCCCACACTACACATAGCTGGAATCATCATCCACTAGTCATCAGCTCATGTGCACTATCACCTCGCACATAGCTAGAATCACCAGTCATCACCGGTATGTGCATTCCTATACCGCACACGCGCAGTTACAATTATCGCACAATATTATCATTCAAAGCATAACATATATATCATCAAAATATAGGAACACATGGGCCATCACATTACACATTTTACAACATAAAATGTTTCATCAAGGCCTTGTTCCCAAGCATGATTTAGAGAAAAAAAAAGTCAAATATAATCATTTAAGTGCTTCATCTCAACACATATGTATTTCTCAAAAATAATTTAATGCAAGTTCACTCACTTGTCCTTGTTGATTCTTTTGATCGACTCTAATTGTGAAACCTCGACCTTCATAGATGGGTAATTAAAGGTAGAACTTATGTTTAAAGGTTTAATTTGAACTAATGATTCTAGTTCTATGTTACTTATAATTATTTTATGATGTTATAGGAGTAGGATTAAAAAATGATTTCAATTGGTGAAGAAAGGTGCATAATGGGCTGTTGCTTTATTTATATATATCTTGGTTTTTCAAGCATATCTCCTACTAAAAAAGTCCAAATAGCATGATTTTTAGACCATTAGAAAGCTAAGAGGCAGGGCTACAACTTTGATGTTTACCACTTTGCCCAGTTCTGACGGAAAGGTGGTCAAAATCTTTGTCGAAGTGAAAATACTACGCTAGAAGAATAGATTTGGACAGAACATTTGAGCACCATGGCGCTTGAAATTGAGAGTCGCGACCCTTATCGTAATTTCCAAAATATAACAAGCTTAGGGGATTTTTGAAGCTAGGGCTGATGGGGGCTACTTAAGAGACCTTTTTAGAGGATTTTAGACCTTTTCCC
Source organism: Theobroma cacao (assembly GCF_000208745.1). Classification (NCBI taxonomy): domain Eukaryota; kingdom Viridiplantae; phylum Streptophyta; class Magnoliopsida; order Malvales; family Malvaceae; genus Theobroma; species Theobroma cacao. The sequence goes on along the minus strand of NC_030859.1, from coordinate 9,555,479 downwards.
AATGTCAAAAGGGTAAAAAGATTTGTGAGACCTTGTCAAGCTCGATTAAAAGACGGTATTGTATCGAGTGGTACAACTAAGTTAAATCGAGCCTTGAACTAGTTCAAATAGAAATTCTAAGAGGAATTTAAAAATTTTGAAACCCACAGAATGGCTTAGAATAGTGATTCGGAGTTCAAGGTCCAGTTTGAAGTCCATAAGGAAAATTGACCGATTAGGGATAAAACGTTCATTTTACCATTTGATGATAAAATGGAGATTTGTAGCCAAGATTTGATCACATTTGACCAAAAATAATTATATAAAATATAATTATGATTATTGGAGTATAAAATGATGTTTAGTAGTGAAAAATTATGATTCTCGGTATTTTTTAAGCACAAGAGTAAAATGGTAATTTTACCACTAAAGGACTAAACGGGAATTTTTATAAAATGCTTTTTGCCCCATTTGGTTAATATTGATCAATATTAGTGTTATTTGCGATTGAAAAGTACAAATAATGTGATTCCAGTACATTTCGGAGTATAGGGGCAAAATCGTAATTTTTCTATCCCGAGGGTAAATTGGTAAATTTTTCGCCCCAGCACTTGTCAAGACCAAGGGATTTTAATTGTGGTAGGATTGGATAAATACCAGAAAATTTATGGTCGAAAATTAAGAGGAAAAAGTCAAAAAGTTAAAAAAATTAGGCCAATAAGCATGTGACACGTGGCATGCTTGATTATTTTATTATTTTCTATAGAAATCAGCCCATTAAATCCCCAATTCTCTCACCATATTCGGCCTAGGCAACCAGCAACAAGAACAAAGGAAGAACAAAGG
>NC_030859.1:9492201-9554120 GCF_000208745.1 Theobroma cacao | reverse complement strand
GTATTTTTGCATTTACATATCAAGCATTAGTAATTTAAATTAGTTTATATCAATTTAGGGACAATATAGTAAATTCCTTGACTTTGTTATTTGTCAAGGTAGTGAGACGTCCGAAAAAGGCCAAGGAATTACGCCTGAGGACTATTAGTCCGAGTGCACCCAAAATCTGGATTTTCGATATCGGTGAGTGGACTTGCATTTCAAACTTATTTTGGGGAATATGAAAGATTGTATCCAACTTGTCTTAGAAAATGTACCTTGGAAACAAGCTTTTGTTAAATGGTTTGATGTTATGATATGTCATTGCTATGGATTCATGCATTATTGCAATATGATATAATATATATATGTGTGTGTTGTGCATGATGAATAATATTGTGTATAATGACTGTAACCATGTGTGTGCACGATGTGGGGGGATGCACATGCCGGTGATGATGGTGACGTGAGAGATGGATGATGATAGTGCCCGTGTGCACGATGTGGGGGGATGTACACGATGGCACTGATTGTGCATGATGTGGGGGGATGCACACAATGGTGCCGACTATGTGCACGATGTGGGGGGATGTACATGAGCCGGGTGTGATTATGATGATATTAATGTTTGTCTATCAAATTATGCATATCTAGACTTATGAAATAAAAGCTCATGAATGTGATTTATGGTTGACATATCTGTGAAATTTGATACATTGCACTTTAGGAATTTTCATGAGTTTTATGTTGATTTTGTTGGTTTAGGAGGATGGCCTTTTTGTTGAGTGAAGGGAAACTTTTCTCTTGTTGCTCTGTTTCGCTGCAGCGAGAAACTTTTTGTCCATTTTGCTAACTTGTGGGTTTTTGCCATATTTCCCATTTCTTTGGTACCATAGTTGAGCATGGATATTTGTAAAGTGATTTACTCATGTGGGGTTTACATGAGGGGTTTAAAAGAGCTAAAACAATTGCATGGTTTTGAGAAAATGAATGCATCATGATTTCGATAAACATTCCTTATGGTATGCTTGTTCCTTTCTTGTTCACTCACTGAGTATTGTACTTACGTTTTATAAAAATTCATGTTTTCAGATCAGGTGACTGTTGGACCCTAGATCAAGGAGTCCCCGTAGTGCATCTCCTGGGTATGTGTCTGGCATTCGATAGTAATCCCTTTTATTGTAAATGTCTCTGCTGAAAGTCATGGGTCCTTTTGTATTGTGAATACAATCTAACAATGTGAATATGTGTATGCAATGTAAATTGCTAAATACATGACTGGTATAGTGCATGTATATTATTATCGATAATGCCATTGTGTTTTGGCTATGTTCACACTCAAGAAAAGGTGTGTGTGTATGCATGATATGATAAATTTGTTAAGCAAAGGCAAATGGATAGGCTTGCTTGGGCTTAGTGAGCTATGCTCATTGAGCTCATGCGCCGGTCATGGCCCGAGAAATTGGGTCGTGACAAGATTGCACAAGAAAAGGAGGAAGACAAGTGGCCTTGTTAAGGGCATTATTGTAATTGCATGAAAAATTAGATAAGCTTTAACTATAAATATCTACTCTCCAATAACCTTCTTCATATTTTTACAACAGCTTCTTCTTCCCATCTTTCTTTTCATCTCACGTTTCTTCATCCTCCATGGGGGTTCTCTTCAAGCTTCCATAACTTTCTCAAGTTAGTCTCAAACTTCATGCTTTTGTGCACCTTTTCACAAGCCCTTTGTGCTCTTTTACTCTTTCACCTTAAAAAAACCCTCCAAAGTCTTAAACTGATACTTTGTCTCACTAGCTAGGTGTTTTAGAGAGAGAAAAAAAGACTCCCTATAATAGTTTCAAAATTCTTGAGGAGGAATCCAATTACAAATCTAGCAAGGTGAGTATTGAAATTGAGTTGATATTTTTAGTTGTTAAGAATGGCTGGTGGTTAGATTTGTGAGTGTTTTGTAGTTAAGATGATTTATTCATTTTAGTGTGATTAGAATAGTGAAATAGATAGCCACTTAATGGTAGTTGGAAACTAGTTATGAATAACTAGCAGAACATGATTTAGGAGATAGCTTCTAGAACTATATTTTTGTGAATTGAGTTAATTGTGATGCTATTATGATGATAGGCTCCAACGAAGCTCCACCGCCCCATTTGGACCATTAGAAGAGGTTGGAATTCAGTAAAAATTTAACAAATACCGGTGAGTGAACTTGCATTAAAATGTTTTGGGATTAGGGCATATGTGTTTGATTAAATCCATTGAAATATTTCATCTGTTTTCTCTAAAATATGCATGGGAACAAGCTTTTGAATGAAACGTTTTGCGTTGTGGAACGCAACTGTGATGAATCCATGTGCCCTGTATTATGTTGATATATATATCTAAATATATATGATATGTATTGATAGTAATATTGTTGTAATTATAACCGAGCATGTGCGTGATGTGGGGGAGCACATGCTGGTGATGACAATTGCGGGAGTGTGAATGATAATATTGCCTATGCGCAATGTGGGGGATGCACATGGCGATATTAGTTGTGCACGATGTGGGGAATGCACACGATGACTCCAGCTATGTGCATGATGTAAGGTGTAAAACCCAACCCTATAAAAACATGTCATGACATACATGCATTGAGTAGCATGTTATTATGCTAAGAAAGTCCCTAAGAATAGACGAAACCCGGTATTGTACCTAACGGTACACTTGAGTTGATTTAACCTTGAACTAGTTCAAATAGGAATCGTAAGATGAAATTTAATATTTTACAGTCTAGGAATGACTAAAAATGATTGTTCGGAGTTTGAGGGTTCATTTGGGGAAAGATTGAAAATTTTGATGTTCAGGGGCAAAATCGTCATTTTGCCACCTAAGATAATAATTTGATCATGGAGTGAAATTTTTGACCTAGATTAACTATTTGGAGTATAATTTAATGATAGGAAGTGAAAAATTTCAATTCCGGCAATTTTTGGAACATAGGGGCAAAACGGTAATTTTGTCACCTCGGGGTAAAACCGTAATTTTCACCACCCAAAACTTGTCAAAATCATAGGATTTATTTATTTTTGGTATGAATAACTATGGTATTTCAAGTGGTGAAAAATATAAGTTTAAAGGATGAAAATTTAAAAACGGGCCAATGGAAAAGTGACACATGACACTTTTTAATTGTTTAATATTATTTTAAAGGAAAATCAGCCCATTTAAACCCCACATCAGGTGATGGTCGGCCATAAGGAGAAAATAGGAGAGAAAATAGAGAGGAAAGGAAGAAAAGAGAAAAACCAAAGGAAAAATAGAAAATTCAAAGGGGAATTTGCGTTTTTTGACCATTTACGTGTCTAACGGTAAGATTTTTTGACTTTAGCTTGATTTTTACCTTTCCTATGCCTTTGTTTCCATTTAGCATGCTTGAGGAGAGATTAAAAAGTGATACCAAGGGCTGGCCGAATTTCAAGGGGGAGGATTTTGAATTTTTTAGGTTTTGATTCTTAGTTAAATTGGTAGTTTTAGTTAGTTAAATGTGTATAGAAATCAAATTGGGCAAGAAAGCATGAAATTTTCGCAATACCCACCCTTGCCCAAATATTCAATGATGTACAATGATGATGAACTGATTTTTATTCTAAGAGAAATGAAGAGAAAATGATGAAAAATGGTTAAATGTGATAGAAAAACAAAGTGGAAAAGTTACCGAGTTAATGTCCCATTTTTGACCGAATTTTCCAAGGAGGAAAGTGAACTGATTTTGGTGATTTTAGAAGGTTATTGGCTGATATTTAATGGTTAGAAATGTTGGAGAGAAAATGGGACAATTTAGAGCTAAAATGAAGCGCGTTAGCAATTTATCAGGTAAAGTGCTAAAAATAGGTTAATACCGCGTTTAAGCCATTTTAGTCTATTGCATTTCATACCATGCATTAGTATAGGATTTAAGTCAATTATATAGTGATTTAGCATCAATGTGGTGAATTGTGTAATTTGTGCAATGTGTCTAGGAGGAGAGCCTTCCGGTAAAGGCAAGGAAGTCGTACCCGACGAACAGTGATCGAGGCACCTAGAAAGCATTTAATTTGTACAAATGGTTAGTAAACCTATTATCATTGTAAATTATCTAGAGTTTATTTTTAAATGCTCTTTATGTGTTTTATGAAACGAAAATGAGACTAAAATGGGACTTTTGATGTTTTAGAAATAAATGTGACAAATAAATATATTGTTTTGATTATCTGAAATAAGAAACTTTTAATTATGAAATTGAGTAATTGGAGGCTGCCAATTGTCTTGAAAAATATATTTTCCTATGAATGGCTTATGATATATGAGTATATGTGGCTATATTTTATAATTGCATTGGGAATTTATGTAAGCTGTCTTTTACTATGCAGGCTGGGTAAATAAATAAAAGCCACGTTATACTATCGAAATTTTATTAAAGTTGGTGGGTTTAGTCACTACAGTGGTGGGTTTCCGTAGACTACTTATTAGAGGGGCACGGTAAACCCGGTTATATAGTTACTCCGGATGTAGAGGCGAGGAGGGTAACTCCCGAGGTAGTATTAAAGCTCACTTCACGTCGAACCCCCACATGAATGTGTAACTCGGCCAACGCCAAGGAACGGCTTGATTTCAAAACTAACATGTGTTTAACATGTAAATATCTTAACAACCTTGGCGGACTCGGTTAGATGCCTCGGCCAAGGTATCCCCGAGGACTAGTTTTTGGCTTGAGCCTTGTTTCTAATAAAAGTCATAAGCCTTAACAACTGTTTTGGTAAATTACAAATATTTTATGGTTTTAAAAAATAAATAAATAAATTGAAAACCTTATGAAATGGTTTGTGTTTTGTTGTTTAAACTTGCCTCCATTTTACTCACCTTTAGATATTTATGATAATGTCTATTTACTCATTGGGATTGCAAAATATCACCCACCTCCTTTCCAAATATTTTAGGCCTATGGTAGCTTGTAGATACTCGATTTTGTCGAGGATTCCAGTTGACCTCTCTATTTCATAGACAGTAGGTTACTATCACCAACATTTGGTGTATTTACGGGCCACTTGTCATTGTAATTATTATTGTACATTATAACTTTGTAAATTATTGTATGTATGAATTTATTTTACTTCCACGTTACAAAAGATTACTTACACGCGTTTCTATAAATATTGTTTTATATAAAAAATGCTATATTTTAATCAATATTTTGAATAGTAACATTTGTCTATAAATCCTTTTAAAAAATAATAATAATAAAATAATTTTTGTCTTTTGATTTACTTGAGCCGGAAACGACTGGTAATTGTTTAAAACGGAATGTTTAACAATGATTGCTCGCAGGAAAGGCAAGAAACTGATACGTAAGCCTTGCGGGGTTCCGATTAGCATTTCGAGTAATAAGTGTCAGTCAGGACGTCGCGACAATTGTCATGGGCCCGAGGGAGGTTCCGGGTCGTGACATAAGGGTTGCACATGAGTTGGGTGAGGTGGTGGTGGTATTGGTGGTTATGTATGTATATATATATATTTACGTAATATGTGAAATTTTGCATGTTGAACCTTGGAAATTGTTAAGTATTTTCAAGTTGATTTTGTCATTGTAGCAAGAAACATTCTGTTTTGCTTGCTACCTTGTTTTGTTACTGCCCATTTTCCATTTCTTTAGCACCATAGTTGATCATGGACTTTCAACATTAAGGAATTTATTTAATCAAGTTTGAAATGAGGGGTTTTAATAGGAACTAAACTAAATTGCATTATTTTGAAAATAAGTGCATCATGATTTCTTTAAACTTTCCTTATCGTTTGCTTGTTCTCTTCCTTTGTTCACTCACTAGGTTTATATTCACCATTTTCAACTTCATGATTTCAGATCAGGAGGCAGCCGGTAACTAGGTCGAGGTGTTCTCATATATTTGTTTCCTTGGCAGGTATCTTGGCATTCAATAGCTAAACTTTCTCCCAAGTCTCTCTACTGGAAGTCGAGTATCCCTTTTGTTGTGTATAGACAAACTTGATGTAAATTATTAAGATATATGTTTTAGACAATATATGTATATTTTTATTGGTAATGCCACTATGAGATGTTAGTGGTTAGCATTATTTTGAATTGGAATTATGAAATATAACTTTAGCAACTTTTGATGGAATGTTGAACAGGTCATATAGATAAGCTTGCTTGGGCTTAGTGGGCTATGTCCATTAGGTCCATGCGCCGGTCATGGCTCAAAATTTGGGTCATGACACTAACTTCCACTAATGCTCCAAATGGACAAGTGGACCCTCATTGGAACCTATCATGCACAATATAACCATAAAAAATAGAACAACCCACAAATCTAATCATTAGCCATCTTTGACAACTTAAAATTAACCCTAACTCATTTCTCACCTTGGTGGACCTGTAGTTGAATTTTCTTAATGAGAATTAAAAGGGGAAAACTCTTTCAAGAGTTTTGAAGCTAAATTTGAAGAGTTTCCCTTTCTAAAAAATGTTTGGCTAGTGAGAGAAAGTGCAGAGGAAAAACTTTTTTTAAGGATATTTGAGGTGAAAAAGTGAAAGAGAATGAAAAACCTTATGAAAAAGTGTGCAAAAATATGAATTTTGGAGTTAGTATGAGAAGGTTATGGAGGTTTTAAGGTTCCTTTCCATGGAGGATGAAAAGTTTTGCAAAAGGATAGAAAAAATGAGAGGAAGATGAAGAAGGTGCTAGAACTTTAGATATTTATCTCTAAAGTCAATCAAAGTTTCATGTAATTTGCAAAAATGCCCCTTTTTGTTCTTCTAGTGCAGTGCCTTCACTTTGACAAAGATTTTGACCATTTTTCGATCAGAAATGGCAAAGTAGTAAACATCAAAGTTGTTTCCCTGCCTCTTAGCTTTCTAATCGTCTAAAAATCATGTCATTTGAACTTTTATAGTGGGAGATATGCTTGAAAAACCAAAACATATGCAAATAGAGCAATAGTTCATTATGCACGTTTCTTCACCAATTGAAATTATTTTTTATCCTACTCCTATAAAAACATCAAATAATTATAAATAACGTAAAACTAACATCATTAACTTAAAATAAACATTTAAACATAAATTAAACTAAACTAATAAAATAAATAAAAAAACCTAAATTCAATCCTAAATCTAGTCAAACTTAGACTAATTAGGTATTTAATCTCCCATTAAATATGTGAATTTGATGCACTCGTCAGTCTACCTCTAGTCACACATCTATGGAGGTTGGGGTTTCACATTCTCCCCCACTAAAACAAAATTCGGTCCCTAAATTTAAATCCAACTATAAGGTTGCATACGTTTATGTATTAAAGAGGTGCGGATACTTGGTTTGCATCTCCTCTTCAGCTTCCCATGTTACCTCTTCACTGGTGTGGTTTTGCCATAACACTTTCACTAAGGCTACATCCTTTGAACGGAGCTTTTTGACTTGCTTATCAAGGATAGCCACCGGTTGCTCTTCATAGGTTAAGTCATCTCCCAACTGAATGGTTTCATACCGTATTACATTTGATAGATCTGGGTTATACTTCCTAAGCATTGACACATGAAACACCGGATGAATATTGGAGAGGTCCGATGGTAATGCCAATCAATATGCTACTACTCCAACCTTATCTAATATCTCTAAGGGTCCTGTATACCGAGGACTTAATTTTCCCTTTTTACTGAACCTCATTACCCTTTTTATTGGTGAGACTTTCAAAAATACATGATCCCCCACTTGAAACTCTAAGTCTCTTCGTTTGTTATCAACATATGACTTTTGTCTACTTTGCGTTGATAACATCCTCTGACAAATCATTTGTATCTTCTCAGTGGCGTCCTATACCAACACTGGCCCTAAGAGTTTCCTTTCAACCATTTATAGCCACCCAATGGGTGGCCTGCACCTCCGTCCATATAATGCCTCAAATGGTGCCATTTGGATGCTAGCTTAGAAGTTATTGTTGTAAGCAAACTCCACTAAGGGTAGATACCGATCCCATCTAACCTTAAGGTTTATTACACATGCCCTCAGCATATCTTCCAATGTCTATATTGTTCATTTAGACTGTCCATCAGTCTGAGGGTGGAAAGCTATGCTGAAATCCAACTTAGTGCCCAATGCTTTTTGCAACTTTCCCCAGAACCTATTGGTGAACTATTTCCCTCTATCAGATACTATAGAAATAAGAATACCATGCAGTCGTATTATCTCATCCACATAAACTCAAGCGTACTAGACAGCCTTGTATGTAGTTTTAACCTAAAGAAAATGAGCTGACTTTGTTAATTGGTCTACTATAATCCAAATCGAGTTGTAGCCCCTACTAGTTCGAGGTAAGCCCATTACAAAGTCCATTACAACATGCTCTTACTTCCGTTCGGGGTACTAGTAATGGCTGTAGTAGCCCTGCAGGCCTTTGGTGCTTTGCCTTAATGTGCTGACAAACTAGGCACTTAGAAACAAACTCAACTACGTCTTTCTTAAGTCCTTCCCACCAATATACTTCCCTCAAATCTTGGCACATCTTTGTAGCTCTTGCATGTACCACGTACGCTGCCATATGCGCTTTTTCTAATATTTTTCTCCTCAATCCATCACTATCGGGCACATAAGTCTGGTCCCATACCTCAATACTCCATCTGTGCTTTTAGTAAACATTTTTCCTTTCCCTCCCTGAGGGTCCTCTTAGGCTTTAGTTACGAACTCATTTTTGCTTTGAGCTTTTCTAATCTGGCCTAGTAAGATAGGTTTAACTTTAAAATGTGCTAACAATGCATTTGTCTCTGAAACTTCAAAATGCACACCCATATCTCCTAAACCCTGCATCTCCTGAATCAAGGATCTCCTATCTATAGATATATGTGCCAGACTCCCCATTGACTTTTGACTTAAGGCATCCGTCACTACATTAGCCTTACTAGGATGATAGAGAATAGTACAGTCATAATCCTTAAGCAACTCCATCCACCAACGTTGCCGTAAGTTAAGATCCCTCTGCTGAAATATATACTTTAAACTCTTGTGGTCTGTATATATCATGCAAGTCTCACCATACAAATAATGTCTCCAAATCTTTAAGGCAAACACAATTGTCGCCATCTCCAAATCGTGCGTAGGGTAATTTTTCTTATGCCTTTTAAGTTGTCTCGATGCATATGCAATCACCTTCCCATGCTGCATTAATACACACCTTAAACCAATCCGTGATGCATTACAAAATACCGTATAACCCCCTGTGCCTTGCGGTAGGCTTAATACTGGAGTAGTGGTGAGACAAGCCTTAAGCTTATCAAAGCTATCCTCACAAGCGTCTAACCACTCAAATTTTGTATCCATATGTGTCAGCCTAGTCAGAGATGCAGCTATTTTGGAGAAATCCCTCATAAAACGACAGTATTAGTCGGCCAAACCCAAAAAGCTCATAATCTCCGTAACCGATGTTGGCTTTGGCCACTTTTCCACTACCTCAACTTTCTTTGGGTCGACTTGTACCCCATCCTTAGAGTCCACATGTCCTACAAAGGCAACACTTTCGAGCTAGAACTCACAACTTGGCATGCAATTGATGTTTTCTCAAAATTTGGAGCACTATCTTAAGGTGTTGCTTTTGCTCCCTTTGGCTTCTCGAGTATATCAAGATGTCATCAATAAATACCACCATAAATTTGTCCAAATAAGGCTTGAACACTTAGCTCATCAAATCCATAAATGCTGCAGGGGCATTCGTAAGTCCATATGACATTACTAAAAACTCATAATGCCAATACCTTGTTCGAAATGCGGTCTTGGGTATGTCCTCATTCCTTATCCTTAATTGATGGTACCCAAACCATAGATCGATTTTTGAGAAACACTATGCTCCTTGTAATTGATCAAATAAATCATCTATTCTCGGAAGGGGGTACTTATTCTTCATCGTCACTTTATTAAGCTGTCGGTAGTCAATACACAATCTAAGTGACCCATCATTCTTCTTTACAGATAACACTAGTGCTCCCTATGGTGAGATGCTAGGGCAGATGAAGCCTTTATCTAACAAATCGTCTAACTGATCCTTAAGTTCCTTAAGCTCCTCAGGTGCCATTCGATATGGGGGTATGGATATCGGTCTAGTGTCGGGAATCAAGTCTATACAGAATTCAATCTCTCGCTTGGGAGGCAAACCTGGTAGTTCATCTGGAAATACATCTATAAACTCATTCACTACTAATACTTGGTTTATATCCCTAACTTTCACTTGGGTATCTCTCACAATAGCCAAATAACCTGGACAACCCTATCTTAATAGCCTTTTAGTAGACATGATAGATATCAAATTAATTAGAGCACTAATTCCATCCCCTTGAATACTAAATTATGGCTCTCCTAGAAAATCAAATATAACCGATTTATGATAACAATTCACATTGGCATGGCAAGGCGACAGCCAATCCATTCCTAAAATCACATCAAATCTAAGGCGTCTAACACCACTAGATTGACCAAAGTATCTTTATCCTTGACCCGAACTACACAGGACCTATATTCCTATTTTGCCATAAATACCTCTCTTAAAGTGGTAGACACCACTAATTGTTCTTCTCTCATAACGTGATCTTTACCCAATCGGGGTACAAAACATGGAAAAATAAAAGAGTGTGTAGAACTACGATCAAACAATACTCGAACATTCATACCACAAATAGAAAAAGTACCTTAGACCACTACATTGGATGTTTGGGCCTCTTGTGGTGTTAAAGTATACACCCTTGCATGGCCCTTATCGGCATAACTCTGACGTCTAAACTCAAACAGCCTGCTCTGAGAGGAAGTAATAGCACCTCTACCTCTTGATCTGCTAGCCTCCTGGTTAGGTGAAGCAGTTGTTGAAAGAGCAGATGAAGCTGGCTGGATAAAGTCACGAGCAGAACCTTGTGATTGATAAGCCATTAGGTAATTCCTTTTAATATGTCTAGGTTAACCACATGTATAGCATGTTGGTCCCAATAATATCTGCTAGAGGGGGGATGAATAGCACACTTTGGCTCTTTCAAAAGTTGTCTCTAAGTGTAGACAAATTCAAGACAAATGAAAGAAAGAAAACAAAACAAAACAAAAACAGAGTAAATAAGGCAACAAGATTTAGAGTGGTTTGGTCCAAGACCTACATCCACTACCTTGATTATCCAACCAAGGATTTTCCCATAAATCCACTAAGAACCGGTGAAATTTACAAGCTTTCACCAAGCTTTACAATGACTTTTACAAGGCCCAGCCAAAGCCTTTTTCACTAGTTTTTCACGGGATAAACTAAAACCCAAATTGGTTTTTCTAAGGTTCAACCACAACCTACAACAATCAAGCTGTCCCAAGCTTGAATAACCCCTTATAGTGACTTCCTCACTCTTAAGAATACAAGAAAAGTAGTAAAAGAAAGTACATATGATCACTGGTTGATCTGAGTGGCACAAGATTGAATGCAAATTACAAATGCAAAGAATAGGCGTTTAAGTGCAGACAAGTGTAGTGAAGATTTTCTGGTTTTTCAACTATTTATAGATCAATTCTCATTCAAGGCTTCTAAAAACTTGTTTTTAATTGTTGGTAGACCCTTTTATACTTGAAGAAATATCTCTGATGGCAGTTTGACAGTTTTCTAGCCGTTGGAGACAGTTGGAAGTCGGTTCTAGCCGTTACTCTGTCCTTTGGTGCAGATTTCAAACTTAGAGGCAAAATGCTTTTAGTTGACTAACCGATATCTTAATTGACTAAGTTGTCTCTGTTTTCTGCTCCTTATCTCTAGCAGTTCTAGCAGTAAGCACTTAGTCGACTAGCCCATTTCTTGGTCGACTAAATTGGTTTTATTTCTGAATATTCTTCAGCCCGCCATTTCTCCATTTTGAATCTTGGTCAACCAACCTTCTTCCTTATTCAACCAAAAAGTTTCCTCCTTGTTAAGTAGTCATGTCTCAATATTTTTATCACCCTTTATCTTTTGATATTTATTTGAAAGATTGATTTATTAATTCATACACTAATTTTCCTGCACACTCAAGTAAAGCCGTTAGACACAAATGAATGGGAATGTTTTACTATCATAAAAAACTAATGGAGTCAACAATCTCCCTCTTTTTATTGATGACAAAACATTCCTTGATTAACAGTATAGTATCTTTTTACTCATTTTAGTTTTCTGCAGAAAATGAGGATTGCTCCCCCCAAGCATATGCTCCCCCTTAGTGTATGCATATTTAATCCAGCAAATTTGATTCTTGTCATGTAGAAAATGACATTGTACATTTAAAGTATACATATGTGCAGAATTTTGGTGTGATTCATAGTAATGAATGTTGACAGTTTTTCATAGAAAATTCAGCAAGGTCTGTCAACAGCATATAGTCATCAGATTTTGTCTATTCCCTTCATAATTTAATCAACTCACTATACACAACATTCATAATTATTTACAAATGCAATTTGTTTAATTTTCAGCATACAACAATAGTTATCACCATGCAGTCAAATATGGAGTAGCAGCAAATTTTGTTAACAACAGTTAAAATATCATGAATAGTAAACTATCAGCAAACATTCAATAGACATATAAGTATTCATGTCTTACACTACCATATAAACAACAAAATTAAAATCGAGTGTTCAAGTGCCACCATGGCACAAATAGCAGTTAATCAAAAAGATGTTTCGAAATTGCCCATAGACTATTTTTGCTTCCTATCCCCTATTTTTCTAAGTTCCTGCTCCTTGTTCATTTCTTTTTTCTTTCTTTCTTAAGTTCCTTCCTAGTTCTTCCACCCTAACATTTTTTTTAAAATTATTTTTCGATTCCTGGTCCCTTCTTCCTTGGTTCTGTCATCCTACTCCCTCTTTTTGTTAGCATCAAAGCAAGGGGTCCCTAGTCATCTAATGTGTTAGAGAGGGTGGACTTAGTACCATAAAAAGGGTTCAGAGGAAAATGAGAAAGCTTTCGGAGAGGAGATGACTTTTTAGGGGAAGTTTTTGGTGATGACTTGTTTGAGATAGGGACTGAACTCTGAGGAGAAGAAGCTGAAACTGGTTTGGATTTCTCTACCAACCTGGAAGACTTTTTTTCTCTTGAGAAAGGCTGTTTTGGTGGCCATGGTCTTCTTTCCCTTGGTTGGTGGTTTTGCCTCTATTGGTGGTGCTGCAGTGGCTTTTTTTTTCCAGGTTTTGCCTTTACTGTAGGACCTAATGCAGGTTTCTTTTCTTTTCCTATATCTCCACCATATTTTTGAGTTTTTGTCTTGGCAGTGCCCTTTTCAACTTGTTCCTCTCTAACCATTTGGTGGAAGATATCCATAATGGAAACTTCCTCTGAATTTGGAGTAGAAGGCTGCTGTTTCTCAGATCTTGAACCAATAACTTCTGTTCCTTGGTTAGATTTGTCCTTGCTTTGGTGTTCAGGAAATGGTGCCTTAGTTGGTTGCTCCACATCAGGATGAGAATCTTTTGCTTGAATGCCATGACTTGCACCATGAGCAGAAGGCCCTTCTGCTTGCAAGGCTAAGCCTTCAACACCTTGTTGTGCTGGTGCAACACTTTGTGTTTTAGAAGAATTTACAGTAGCAGTTTTTTAGGGCACTTTTTTTTTCCTCTTCAATTCATTCTCAAGTTCAGCAATCCTTTCCTCAATCTTCTGCAATTTGGCTCCTTGATCAATGAGTTTACCATCTATCCTCATTAAGAGATTAAATATCATTTCACTAGAGAATTGAGAGGATGATGCCTTGGTTGGTGCTGGTATAGTAAAGACTTTGGGAGTTCTAGTGAATTTCTCTCCATACAGCTTGTACCCCATTTTGATTAAAATGCCATAGTAAATGGCTTGATCTCTAGTCTTCACTATGTTTATTTCATACCTCTTTGCCCAAACACCCTTCTTTTGCACTAAGGATGTAATGACATTTCCATACGCCAGATTTACTTTCTCAAGTTTGCAAGCACTTCTCAGTTTTTCAATCATAAATCTGCCTATATTCAAAGCTACCCCATTGAATGCATGTTCCATCAGCCAAAGGTCTTGAAGGCTAATTTAACTTAGGCTTCCACTTTTGCCTTGGATGTTAGCTACAACAAAATAGTGTAAAATCCTAATCTGGGGGCTGATTATCAGACTTGAGTTACTCTTTGAAGAATACTTTTCCTTTCTCCCAGTGATGATTTCCCATAATGATGAGGGATTGTATTTTTTTGGGAACTCATATTCACCTTCTTCACACTCAACTTTTAGTAAACTACCTAAATCATCAGCAGTGACAACAAATTCTTTCCCATTTAAATACACATTCAGACCATTTTCGACATAGTCATCAGAATCCTCTAATTCTTTTTCTCCTAAAGCAATGCTGGAATATAACTCCTTTATCAGACTTGCACTGTAAGACCTATTCTTAAAAGTGCTATATCCTTTCAGTTTCAGTTCATCAAAATAGTCAAATAAACTAGTCTGTAGTTCTAAGTTCTCATCAAAACTTTTCTAGTCAATATATTTGGCACAGGTAATGGGTGCATTCTCAATTTTTCTGAACCTTAGTTCATGCATCCTATTTCTGAACTTAGAAGAAGAAGAGCTAGTACATTTCTTGAATGTGGATTCCTTATCCTTCTTCTTTTTTGTTTTCTGTTTCTTTTCTTTCAGTTTCTCCGATATCGCTTTCACTGAAGCAGACATGATTTTCTATTTCTTCTTTAGTATTTTTGCTTCAGGCCCTTCTTCCAATGGTCTTTTCCCTTTTTTCTTTTCAGTAATTTCTCTATTCTGTGAAGTCTTTGCCATTTTGATTCTGAAGGTTTCTGACTTAGGTTCGAGGGTTTTGGTTTTGGTATGGGTCGATTTCAAAGGAAAGAATGTGGAAAGAGAGGGATTTTGGCTTCAGATTTTTTGAGTTTCAAGGGAGAGAAAATAAAGTAAAGTAGTTATCAGTAGTTTTAATTTCTCTTAGAGAACCGTTCACCTTCCCCTTAAAAACTACCTCACATTATTTGCTTAAAAATTTTAAAACTCCTTCTAAATTTAGGTTATTCCTTTGGGTGGCTTTTCTTTTTTTCTTTATTGCTCGGTACACATTATTTTATTCTTTCTTCATTTAAAAGACTGAGTCTTATTATTTAAGACTAACAGACCACTCTTAGTTGACTAAGATTCACCTCAGTCTACTAAATGCATTTTGTTTTATGTGTATGAGCCAAATATTTTCTCACAATTCTTGCAGACTAATCATACCCAGATTCCTTCTAATTTCACAGAATCTATCTTCATTCAGGGGTTTGGTAAAATATTTGCTAACTAATACAAAGTATTTCCAAATTCAATCTTAATATCATCTTTCATTACATGGTCTTTAACAAAATGATGTTTAATCTTAATATGCTTTGTCCTTGAATGCTGCACATGGTTCTTTGAGATATTACTTGCACTTGTATTATCACAGTATATTGGTATATTATGCACAGTCATTCCATAGTCTTCCAATTGTTGTTTAATCCAAAGAATTTGTGCACAGCAACTACCTAATGATACATATTCTGCCTCTGCTGTAGATAATGCCACTGAGTTTTGCTTTTTGCTAGATCATGACACAAGCATGTTACCTAGAAATTGGCATGTTCCACTAGTGCTTTTCCTATCAGTTTTACTACCAGCAAAGTCAGCATCTAAATATCCAACCAAGCTAAAAGTTGATTCTCTAGAATACCATATGCCTAAAGTTTGAGTTTCTAAGAGATATCTAAAAATTCTCTTAACAGTAGTTAGGTGTGATTCTTTAGGTTGTGACTGAAATTTAGCACACAAACACACACTAAACTAAATATCTGATCTACTTGCTATTAAGTATAGTAGTGACCCAATCAGACCTCTATATAGCTTTTGATCTACATTCTTTCCTTTTTCATCTAGATCAAGTCTTGTGGATGGACTCATTGGTGTGGAAATTGGTTTCAGCTTCAACATATCGAAGTTTTTGAGCATGTCTTGAGTGTACCTTTCTTGGTTGATGAAGATCCCTTCCTTACTTTACTTAATTTGAAGACCAAGAAAGTACTTCAACTCTCCCATCATGCTCATCTCAAATTCACCTTGCATTTCTTTAGCAAAGTTCTTGCACAAAGCCTCATTAGTTGCACCAAATACAATGTCATCCACATATATTTGTACAACAATTAAATCATTCAAATATCTTTTAATGAATAATGTAGTGTCAATGCTACCTCTAACATAACCTTTTTCAACTAGAAATTTTGAAAGCCTTTCATACCAAGCTCTAGGACTCTGTTTCAATCCATACAAGGCTTTTTATGAAGTTTAAAAACGTAATCTGATTTATCAACATCTTCAAAACTTGGACTTTGTTCAACATACACTTCCTCTTGAATGAATCCATTTAAAAATGCACTTTTTACATCCATTTGGTACAATTTAAAATTCATGAAGCATGAAAAAGCTAGCAATAAACTTATGGCTTCAATTTTAGCTCAATTTTAGCTACGGGTGCAAAGGTTTCATCATAATCTATTCCTTCCTCTTGGTTGTATCCTTGTGTTACTAATCTAGCTTTATTTCTAACTACATTTCCTTACTCATCTACCTTATTTCTAAACACCCATTTTGTGCCAATAATAGGGTGATTTGAAGGTCTAGGTACCAATGACCATACACGATTTCTTGTGAATTGATCAAGTTCCTCTTGCATGGCCATTATCCAACTTTCCTCTTTTTCAGCTTCTTCAAAGTTTTTAGGGTCAATTTGAGATATAAAAGCTGAAAACTCACAAGTTTCTCTTGTTGCTTTCCTAGTTTTAACTCCTTGTGAAATGTCACCTATTATTTGGTCTTGTGGGTGATCTCTTACAAATCTCCAACTCCTTGGAAGATGATCATGTTGATTTTTTGCTCTTTGTAGATTTTCTAGAGGTGAAGTTTCAATTTCTCTTCTAGGTGAGCTTTCTTCATTATTTTTGTTATTTTCTAAGCTCATTTCCTCCATTTGTTTTTCTAGGATTTCTACATCATCATCATCATTATGAATTTCTATTTGTAAAGCATTTGACTCATCAAAACTACATGGATTGATTCTTCTACTGCTAAAGTCCTTTTGTTAAAAATCTTATAAGCCTTTGAGTTTAATGCCTAACCTAAAAATATTGCCTCATCACTCTTTGCATCAAACTTCTGTAAGGGCTATTTTCCATTGTTCAATACAAAACATTTACAGCCAAAACTCCTAAGGTGAGAAATATTTGGTATCCTACCCTTGTAAAGTTTATATGGTGTCTTAGATATCATGGGTCTTATTGAGACTCTATTAAGTATATAAGCTGCTATGTTTACTACCTCAGCCCAAAAATATTTTGGTAGGTTATTCTCAGATAGCATAGTCCTAGCCATCTCTTTTAAGGTTTGGTTTTTCCTTTCTATAACTTCATTTTGCTAAGGTGTTCTAGGTGCAGAGAAGTTGTGATCCAACCCCTTTTGATTGCAAAATTCCTCAAATTCATCACTTTCAAATTCTCTTCCATGATCACTCCTTATGCTAACTATGGCTAATCCTTTCTCATTCTCTACTTTCCTACAATGACTTATGAAAGCTAATCAAGCAAGAAAATAAACCCAAGTGTACCTAGAATAGTCATCAACTATAACAAAGCCATAAGATTTTCCTCCTAAGCTAGTTGTGTTTATTGGACTAAATAGATCAATATACAACATTTCAAGAGGTCTAGATGTTGACACAATCTTCTTAGACTTGAAAGATGTTCTAACTTGTTTTCCTATTGGCAAGCATCACATATTTTGTCACTTTCAAATTTTATATTTGGCAGCCCAACAACTAGATTTTTCTTGACTAATTTTGACATGGTATGCAAGCTAACATGTCCTAATCTCCTATGCCATAACCAGCTATCACTATCAGCATTTGCAACTAAACATATTTCATTATTTATTTCAAGATCCTCAAGAAATATCACATACATATTCTTCAATCTCTTTCCTATAAATGAGACTTTGTTTGTACCTATGTCAATTACTTCACACTTATTTGAATCAAAATATACTTTAAATCATTTGTCACATAATTAACTAATGCTTAATAAATTATGCTTCAAACCCTTAACTAATAACACATGACTAATTTGAGTTTGGAAGTTCTTACCAATCGTACCTATCCAATGAATCTTACTTTTTGAATCATCACCAAAGGATACGGTACCTCCATTTCTTTTGTCTAGTTTTAATTGATTAGAAAATTAGATATGTGCGTAATTAAATCTTATGCAATGATGTAATGATATGGCTTCAAAATAAATTATTACTACTTTGACCAAAGGTGCCAAACTGGATGGCAAAAACTATGAGATTTGGCATAAGAAGGTTCAGTATCTTCTCAATGACCAAGAGTTGCTCGATCATCTAACCAAATAGATGAACCCACCTGAAGTTGGAAACATTACCCAGCATCTCTGTGACCAAGAGGCCTACGACACTTGGTATAAGAGAGACAGTAGTTCATGCTTTGCCATGTTAAGCTACATGCAAAATGATCTCTTTGCGGAGTTTAAGAGCTTCCAAACTGCTAAATAGTTATGGGAACAATTGAAATTCAAGTATAGTTGAACCATAGCTATGAGGCTTCGCGTCTTGACACTTAAGTTCAATCAATATGTGTTGGATTCCAAGCAAATTATGGTTGAACACTTAAGCGCTATGTCAACCATGATAAGAGACATGAAAGCTGCAAGCTGTGTGTAATACCACGTACTTTGACATGGTGGCTAATGAAGCTTATCGGATGCCAAATGAGGTTAATTATAATGTTTAAAGGTGAGGAAAGGTGAAAAGAGTATTTTAAGATAAAATATTTCACACGCAAGGAAATGATAATAAAATAATAATATTTTTATCATGGAAAATTTTGCGAGATGAAAAGTGATTTGGAAGTGAATTGAGGCATAATGAGGTATTTTGGGTACCAAGGAGACAAGTAGAAAATTTTGGAATAAAATAATAATATTTTATTAATAAAATAATATGAAAATATTAATATTTTATTCAGTGTCGAAATTTTTCATGAAGAAGGAGTATACAATTAATCTAAGTGGGGGAGAGGAAGAACAAGAAAGTTTTGGAGAAAATTGAAGCTAGTGGGGGTCGCGCGTTATTAAATAAAACTAACACAGGAAAAATAAATATTTTAAATATTACGGAGATGCCGCGTTGGAGTACAAGCTTTATATTTTGTTTGTACATGTGTAAAAGAAGATAATATAAGGAAATTGGAGTTAAAAGAATGTTGAGAGAACTAAATTAAAAAGGGAAGAAACTTGGAGGGTAAAACGGTAATTTTACATAAAGTTTGGTCAAAGCTTCCAAATGAAGCTTTGACTCTCATTTTGACCAGCCATGACCATCCTTATCTCCTCTAGCAAGATATTTTCGTCTTCTTCTTGAAGCTTCCAATGCCATTTTCATTTCAAGTTCATGAAAATCAAATTTTTTCATGTGATTTCCCTTGTTTCTTTTCACTTCCTTTCTTTTCTTATTTCTTTCTGCTCCAAACTTCTTGGGCACTAAACTTGCAACTTCTAACCCCAATTTCTAGCACATCTAAACCCTAGGAGAAGAAGAAAGAAAAAGAAAGAAAGGAAGAAAAGCTTGGTTTTGTAATTCAAGCAAGCTAAGGTAAGGATTTTTGTGTTTTAAGCTCATGGTTGGTTAAATCTTTGGAGAAATAATGTGTGAATCATTTTGGCAGCTTGATGATTAATGTTTTNGAAGAAAGAAAAAGAAAGAAAGGAAGAAAAGCTTGGTTTTGTAATTCTAGCAAGCTAAGGTAAGGATTTTGTGTTTTAAGCTCATGGTTGGTTAAATCTTCGGAGAAATAATGTGTGAATCATTTTGGCAGCTTTATGATTAATGTTTTGAAGGAATATTGGAGTGCAAGTACGGGTCAAGCAACCATAAAGGTAAAAACAAATGATGTTTTAAGTGTAGTTGAGGAATCTTGAGAAAATGGGTATTGTTGTGTAGTTAACATTTTAAGTGGCATATTGTGAGAAATTGTGGTTGTTGTTGAAAGGATGATTGAACTTGATAAATATCCTTAGAAAAGATTAATATATGTGTTGGAGTCATAAACAAGTTGCCGCTAATCATAATTTAAAGAATTACGCAAGCAAGGGATAAAAGCAACTTTGGTAAAAATTGTGTCAAGATAAGTTAAGTTGAATAAGGATTACTGATTGACAAAAAAAAGGAAGTATAAATGATGTATGCTAAAGATATTGAATTGGGATTGTTGCTAGGAACTGCAACAGTAAAGGTAGTGTACTGTGGTGGTGTGCTGGGGGAAATAACGAGCGACCAAAAAGTAAGAATAGCTAAATACACCTCCGAACAAATAACGATGTAATATCCCGTTATCGTAAGGTGAGTGAACTTGCATTTCAAAATGTTTTGGGAAGTGCCTACATGTTTAAATAAATCATTTGAAAGTTTCATTTGTTTTTGCTTTAAAAATATTCCTGGGGATCAAGCCCTTGATGAAATGTTTCTATCTTGTGAAATGTGCAATATGAATAGTTCATGCGTTATCACATTATATTGATATGTATATTATGCATTGGATGTTCTTTTTGTGTGAAAATGATGACTCAGCTATGTGTGGTGTGGGAGTGCACATGAGCTGATGATGACTCAGCTATGTGCAATGCGGGAGTGCACATGAGTTGATAATGACCCAACTATGTGCGGTGTGGGAATGCACATGAGTTGATGATGATGATATTGCATTATGCGTGTAAGGAGTGCGCATGAGCTGAGTGTGGCGGGATGGTATGCATGATGATGTATGTATGTATATATATATATATATATGTTATAGAAAGTTTATGAAAATATTTGTGATTGTGTTGTATGTTGGCATTGTTAATTGCTTCAAAATTGCTTTTCATTTCAGCAAGAAAATGGCTTTTTGATGTAATAATAACCCTTCAACTAAATTGCTCTATTTCTTGTTGCAGCGAGATTCATTTTCGCTGCAGCGAGAAATTCTCGGTTAGGCAGCCTTAATCCATGCTCTGAATTTTGTTGCAACGAGAAACTCTTGGGCTTGGTTCAGAAACCTGTGTTCTGAATTTTGCTGCAGTGAGAATGCCTCTTCGCTGCAGCAAGAATCCTTCTATCATGTTTACCTTGTTTACATGTTGCTATGGTTTTCACTCATTTATCTTCATGATTGATCATGGGTTTTTCAACACTAAGAGGTTACTAATCAAAGTTTTGAAATAGGGGGTTTTAACAAGAAATTAAGTTAAATTGCATTATTTTAGCAAAAGTGCATCATGATTTTAAAACTTTCTGTATCGTATGCTTGTTCCCTTCTCATGTTCACTCATTGAGTTCATACTCACTCTTTTAAAACTTCATGTTTTTAGATTCGGAGGTAGTTGGGACCTAAATTGAGTTATCCACGTATGCCCTTCTTTTGGTAGGTACTATTGCATCTCAGTAGCTGTACCTTCACCCAAAGTCACTCCGCTGACAGTCAAGAGTCTGTTGTGTCAAGCCTGACCTTATAAAGTACTTACCATGCCCTTCAGGTGATTGACAATATGCTTGCATACTTGGAAAGCCTTGAAAAATCGTCAAAAGTCGATATTGTACCAAATGGTACTACTAAGTTGAATTAAGCCTCGAACTAATCTAAATAGAGATCTTAAGATGAAATTGAGAATTTTCAAACCCCATAATGACTTAAAATGATGATTTGGAGTTCGAGGGCTGAATTGGAGTCAATTTAGAATTTTCATGTTCTAAGGGTAAAATGGTAATTTTGTCAACTGAGGACAAAATGGGAATTTTTAGAAAATATATTGATCACATTTGACTCATTGGAGTATGATTTGAGTTTGAGAGGTGAAAAATTTAAATTTTGACATTTTTTTAGTCCCAAGGGCAAAACGATAATTTTACAAATTTACGAAGGCAAAGTTAGAATTTTGAAATTTTACACTACCTAACACTTGTCATGCCCATGGATTTCAGCCATTAACATTTTACATTGTGGATAATTGAAACATTTTATGTGGTGGAGAGAGATTGCTTAATGGATAAGTATTACACATGGACCAATGGAAACATGCCATGTGTCAAGCTTGGATTATTCTAGAATTTCCTTGTAAAATCTATTTAAAACTCTCTTAGTCTCACCCATATGGCCGGCCAAAGCATGAAGTGAAGAGGAAAGGAAAGAACACAAACCCTAGGTGGGAAAATTGAAGAAAAAGTGTGGGATTTCAAGGGATTAAGCTAATAAAGGTAAAATTTTGTGATTTTATCTTGTGATTTACACTACCCATGCTTTCTTTTTCATTTTCCATGCTTAGAACTCAAGTTTGCATGATGAACCCATGTTGGCCGAATTTGAGAGGAGAGGTTTTGAGCATTGATTTTGCTAGATTTCAAGCTAATTAAGTGTTTTTGGTTGTTTGGTAATGGAAAGTATGAAAATCTAGCAAGGAATCACTTTGTTCTTCACAAACCCACTAGAGGTCGAATTTTCTAGGGAGGATATTGAGGTTGAAATTGATGATATTTTATGATATTTTGATGGTAGTTAATGATTGGTGAGGCAAGAAATTTAATGGGAAATTTGGCATGAAATTCTGAATTTTTACCTAATGTATAGACATGTGCGATTTATGGTTTGGACTGATAAACTGAATCATATTCATAGTCATTGAGGTATTTTAAGTATAATTGGAGTGTAGAAAGTGAAAGAAATTGATTTGGAGTTAAATTGGAGGTTTTAGCCAAGTACATCGAGAATAGTGCGAATTAGGTTGAATACCGTATTTAAAAGGCTATTCAGACATTTTGCATCACATTTTGTGCATTCATATAGATCTATAGAACCTGAAATAGTTTATGATAAATTGACACAATTTATTGAAATTCGTGTCACGTATGATGTATAGGCGATGAGCCCTCTAACAAGGGTAAAGAGATTGTGCCCGAAGATCAAGAATATGAGTATATCGAACTCCTAGTACTGTGAGTAACCTTACTGTCGTCTTAATTATCTAAAGTGGTTTTTATCCGATTTTGTGAATTTTATGGAAACTGAATTAAATGATTAATTTTTCGATTTTATAAACCAAATGTGATTTAATGAAATGATTTCATAAAATTATTTTAAAATTGAATAATGGCTTTAAAAATAGAGTAATTGGAGAGCATTTGATGTATTGTAATTTATGGTTCTAATTGATTGGCTGATGACAATATTGGCATGAATGGCTAAATTGGTATTTGTGTTGAAATGTATAAACTGTTGTTTGCCTTGATAGGCTGGATAATGATAAATTGCCATGTCATGCTGTTGAATTTTTATTGAATTGGTGGGATATTGATTAGCTTACTGTAGTGGGCGGGTTTCCGTGGACCAGCCTATTAGAGGGGCACGGTAAACCTCGTTATATCTTACCTCAGTATGAGAGGCGTGGTTGGATAACTCCTAAAGTTAACACTTTAGAGTTCACTTCACGCCAAACCATCATGTGAGGGTGAACTCAGCCAACGCTAAGGAACGACTATGTTTTCAAAATAAAAACATGATTTTTGCATACATAACTTTTTAACAGCCTTGGCGGACTCGGTTTGGGATAGCCCTCGGCCAAGGTATCCCTGATGACTGAGTATGATAATGATTTTGGCACGAGCAAAAGTTTTAAGAAATTCATAAGCCATGTTAATTACTCGATTTATATGAATTGATTTTATTTCATTGAAACAAGTTGAAAGGTGATGAATTTCAGTATGTTAAACTGTTTTATCTGTCTCCATTTACTCAACTTTAGATGGTTTAGATGGTATCTGTTTACTCACTGGGATTTTATAATCTCACCACCTTCATTTTCAACCATTTCAGGCCCGAGGTAGCCTGTGGATAACAGATATCGTCAAGGATTATAGTCGGCTTTACTACTCCAAAACTTGTTGATTTACTGCCTTTGTGCACTTTTGTTCCTTGTGGGCCCACGAGTCACTGTAAGGTAAATTGCATATCCCGGTTAACTGTATTATAGTACGTATGAATTTATTTAGCTTTTACATTCCAAAAATTATTTACCGTTGGCTATAAATATTGTTTTACAAGAAATTAGAATATTTTATTGAATATTTTTATTTTATTCAAATAGTTGCAATATCATTTTTAATAAATGTTTTAGACACCCAAATTTATTTAAAATCATGAAATATGTGTTTTCCATTCATCTACTACATTTTCAGTCGAGTTCGAAAAATTTCGAGGAAAAATGATGAAAACGCCCCTGTGAGGCGAAAATTATTTTTCCACAGTTTTGAAAGGGAAAAAGCTTAAAATTCTTTAAAAATGAGGTTTGGTGATGATTACTCACATGGGAGATGAAAAAAAAATTGGTACTAAAGTCTTGCGGGGTTCCGATTGGCACTCCGGGTAACGAATGTCTATCGGGACGTCGCGACGGTTGTCACGGGCTTGAGGGGAGTACCGGGTCGTGACATGTTGCATGTGAACACGTATATATAATGTAATCCACTAGGATCCATGTTAGAAGTCAAATATATATACTTGATTACTGATGTCACTATGAGTTGGCAAACGGGTGACATTATTTTGGCAAAATACAAATGTGAGTATTTGATTGCCATAGTATGTCATTGAATATTTGATAGTCGAGAATTATGCCATGTGACTTTAAGAATGATTACTTAAATGACGATCAAGAGTGCATAACAGAGCTTGCTTGGGCTTAGTGGGCTATGCCTATTGGGCCCTTGAGCCGGTCATGGCTCGAAAATTAGGATGTGACAAACGTGCTATCAAAGCTCTAGGTTTAGTCGAGTCTTAGGAATTCTGATGTCAGTCAGCGGAGTTGTCAGAATTAATGTAGAGTCATGTTTATGGCTTGTGATTGCAGCACAAGTTATAGACAGGAGGCTATATGAACTCCTATTCTTAGTATCCTACCTTTTTCACTAACATTACATAAAGGTCATAAGTAGTGCCATTGTCCGGGTTTGAGATGCCACTCAAGACACGAGCTGTTGTTGGAAAGATTTTAAGCAAATGCTCCTAATGAAAGGTTAATGTCATGATATATCCCTCCGACTAAGGATGGAGGAAGGTGGAGCTGGACTGATGGGTCCATAATAATTTATTCATTTGGTGGAGTTATAAGTTGAACCCATGGTTGTCAATCGAAAGAAAATTAGGGGACTGTGGATTGTATTTAAGGTCAATATAAATGAGGACATATGATAATGGTAATAAAAGTCGTACCTTGACTGGAATGAATAGTGATTCTTGTGACCCCCTTGAGGTTTATAAATCTAAGTATTGAGAAAGGTCTAAACCAATGTTTATGTGCACGGAGGTAAGTGCACTGTGTTAATTGAGCTTGACATGCCCCTATAAAAATGGTGTGGGCTTTTGAAATATTTTATAAGCGTATAAGTGTTGAATATGTGTATAGCAGCTTAAATGGAGCTGGTTTTAATTTCAATTAAGTGATTGCGAGATCCTAAGGTTTGATTAGAATTATTATAGGTTATACTTATAAGTACATGAATTAGCCAAGGGTGAAAATCAATGATTATTATGATTGATGCGTGGTCATCAACTGAAAGGTTAGTAAACTAATTTGCCCTAAGGAGGAGCTTGAACTTTGTTATGCTTAACGTGAGGTCAAAGGATTAAAGGACTAGTTGTGGATTTAATGGCTTAAAGTTAAATAACTGAGAAATGTCGAATCTGGTCTAAATGCCATATGGAGTTCTATATTTGAGTTTGATATACCAATTGCTTTAGCGATCAATTTAAAAGTTTATTAGGTTCAATACGCAATCTATGATAAAGATGATTAGTTTTGAATGTGATCTTCCTAGAGGTAAAGGATTTGGGAAATATCAATTTTTGGATAAGTTCTAGGAGGGAGCTTCTGCATCCTACGTTTAGGAAATTTTGATCTTATGACTGTAAAGGCGAGATGCAACAATTAAGTGAAATGTCCATCTCATGAATGTAATTGATTAAGGATTGGTGAGTAAAGTTAAGATCTTAACATTAAGTGGTGTACAACTTGATGTTTATGTATTTAAGAGTTATGTGGAAGCAATTGTCTAACCAAGTTTGCATTAAAATGTTATGGTAAAGATATATGAATACTGGTAGTGAAATATGCCCAAAAGATGATTTTGGCATACCGCAAAAGGTGAAATAGATATGTCGAAATCATTTTTCCAATTGCATACCTGTGATAGAAAGTTAGTTTTGCTAATTGTGATATAGACTCAGAGGGAAGCCACACGATTGAGAATGATTAGTGTTGTAGCCTTAAAAGTGGCAGAATCCATTTAATAAAGTAAATTCCAGCAGCTGCAACGTCACAGCGCCGACTGCCCAACGCTGTCATGTTAAGAACCTCTTATGGCTAGAAAGCACGAGCAAATTATGAGTAGCATGAAGATGAAACTCACTAGTTGAAGTATAGTCATTGGTCTTGATGTTGAGCTTTATTAATTGGTGTTTTAAGAGCGTTGGGAAAGTGTTTATATGAGTGAATTGAAAAGTTTCTTTATTGCTTTATATATATTGGCATGTGAGTAAAAGAAAAGTTAAAGACTTCTCGAGACGGCTACATTGAGACAAATTACCATGTGAAGCATTAAGATGAATAATATGTTGACTAAAGTCAAACCCTAAGAAATAAAGAGGACAAGAGATTAAGCCTTGTTAAAGGCTAAGGAAAAGTGAGTGAAAAGTTAGATGAATATATGAGATATGGATAAGGGATGTCAATACTAAGTGATGAAAGTGTGAATAACGGATTACAAAGGTGGTATAGCAAATGAGTTTATCTAGAAAATCATTACGAGAATTTGCAATTCTTGTCTTGACTCAATTAAATGAAAAGGGTTAGTAACAACACAAGGCCAATTGTGTGGCACACTAGAAACCTATGAAGATAAATTGGGGATTGAATAGACGAGTATGTATTTATATATCTTGAAGAATAAGTGCATGTCTACAAAATAATATGCTCGAGATGTTAAAGAGCAAATAAGAGACTAAGTGTTTCAAGAATGCATAAACATCTTTGAGAAGGAATTACCAATCATTCATGGCAAGTATAAAATGTGGGATTTTTGAAACTTGCTGAGGAGCCTAACGGCTAAGCCACGGGTTAAGTGATCACATGTGGTGAGACATAAGTTTAAGATAGGTATCCCTAAGGAAATACTCAAGAGGAGTTTTGCTATGGATCTTGTGAAAGCAAGCATTCAGTTATGTGGTTATAAAGAGGATGCCGTAAGCTGAAAGTGATATTCATGGCGACATTGAAAAGTACTTGAGGAGGACCTTGTTTCAAGTCTTGCAGTTTCAAGTACAAACTGTAGATTGGTCCGGGATAATGATGTCACATTAATATGGAAGAATAGAACAAAGGATGATTGAAGATAATCTAGATAATGAAGTTCGATAATGAAAACTTCCTAATGTAGTATGGAAATTGGAATTCGAAAATGCTTCAGGCATGCACGATTTGAATGAGTCTAAGTTTTAACTGACTCATTAAAGTCGAAATGCAATAAGGATATAATATATATATATATATATATATATGTTAGAGGTATGAAGAATAATTGAGAAATAAGGATGACTTTTAGGGATTGTGGTATTGCATAAGATGCAATGATCCAATAAAGATAAACCTTTGAAAGATCAATGAGATTATAAAGTATATACGAATACTGGATTGCAATTTAATGAAAATGACATTTAAAAAGTGAGATGTGATTAATGACATTATGATGCAAGGATATACTTAAGCATATAATTGGAAGTGATAAGAAATGAGTATAGGCATGTAAATGATGTGAAGTTATGCATAGGCATAATGAGAATTTGTATGGATTACATAAGGGATAACTTATGGTAGACACAAGTGGAATGGTGATTTAAACATATAAAAAGGGTAATCTAAAATTGATTATACCTAGTGATTGTACATTAGACATGAGAATGTTGACACTTAAATGTGCATGTACATACATATGTGTCGGGCTGATGATGTGTCCAACTAAAGTGAAGAATTGTTTTTAGTTGTTCAAGATTTGAACTCAATACATTTGATGAGTTGTATAGATGGTACAACAATAAGAAATACTATCAGAAGTTGAGCTATGTTGACATAAGAAATTTTGAAAATAGTCAAGGAAATGATAGTAAGGAAATTTAATCTATAGCGTGGTTAAGTCATACAAGATGGACTAATATGATTAAGAAGATTGAAGCTACATAAATGTGAGGTAAACATGAAGTATGTGGGAATAATTGAAGCCATTAACCTTCCCCGACATTGAGGATACGTACAGGAATGAATATGGCATGTTTATAAGCTACATAATAGTGTAGGGGGGGTAAGATGAATGAAAGAATGTTGAGAAGTTTGATAAGGAAGGAAGTAATAAGATGGTTATTAGGTATACGTAAGTAAGTATAAAACATGATCGAAATCTGTATGATTAAGATGGAGTTTCGACTCAGATTTAATTGTTGGCTCCATTAGTTTTTGATGATAATAAAACATTTCCATTTATTTGTGTCTAATTCCTTTATTTGAGTGTGTAGAAAATTAGTATATGAATTTAATTTCTTAAGTCTTCAAAGAGTATTTTTGAAAGAAAAAGAGGGATAAAATCAACAGGATGTAACTAAATAACAAGGAGGAAGCTTATTGGTTAAACAAGGAAGAACACTAGTTGACCAAAAATTCAAATTAGAGCAATGGTGGGCTGAAAAGTTTGAGAAACAGAACCAACTTAGTCAACCAAGTCAGTCTACTAAGTGCCCTCTGTCAGAATTTGCAAACTAGAAATAAAATCAACTTAGTCAACCAAGTTAGTCAACTAAAAGCTCTTTGTCTGCAATTTGAACCAGAGCACTATAAGATAGATTAATGGCTAGAACTCATCCTCAACTGTTTCCAACGGATATAAACTGCCAAACTACCATCAAAGTTGCATCTCCAAGTATAAAAGGGTCTTCCAACAATAAGAAATAAGTTTTTTTAAGCCTTGAATGAGATTTGAGCTTTAGAAAGAAAAAAACCAGAAAAGCTTCACTGCATTTGTCTACACTTAAACACCTACTCTTTGTCATTGTATTTAGCACTCAATCTTGTACCAATAAGATCAACTTGTGATCATAGGTACTTTCTTTAACTTCTCTTCTTATATACTTAGAGTGAGGAAGTCACTCTAAGGGGTTGTTCAAGCTTGGGAAAGCTTGAATGTTATAGGTTGTGGTTGAGCATTGGAAAACCATTTTGGGTTTTAGTTGAGCCCGTGAAAAACTAGTGTAAAGGTTTTGGCTGAGCCTACGAAAAGCCATTGTAAAAGCTTGGTGAAAGCTTGTGAATTTCACCGAATTCTTAGTGAATCGTTAGGAAAATCCTTGGTTGGATAATCAAGGTAGTGGATGTAGGTCTTGGACCGAACCACTCTAAATTATTGTGCACCTTATACTCTGTTTTTATTCTTAAGTTCTTGAAATTAGTTCCACATTTTGTCAAGAGCCAAATTGTGCTATTCACCCCCCCTCTAGAACATATTAATGGGACCACAATTGGTATCAGAGCTAGTTCCCTGTTTTTAAGGCTTAACATCCTTTGGGAGGATCCAAATGGCTCAACAAAAAACCATAGTTGCTGAGGGACAATCAACAAATAGACCACCTCCTTTTGATGACTCTAATTACCCTTATTGAAGCACTAGAATGTCAATTTATATTAGAGCTATAGATTATGAAATGTGGAATGTCATAACTGATGGACCCTTTATGCCCTCAACTGTGAATGTAGTTACAAATGAGTTGATGCCCAAGCTTAGGTTTGAATGGACTGAGGCTGAAACTAAGAAAGTTCAAATAAACTTTAAGGCCATCAACACATTACATTATGCCTTGACCCTCACTGAATTTAACAAAGTCTCAAGCTGTACAACAGCTAAACAAGTGTGGCAAAAACTTAGAATAATCCATGAAGGGACTTCTCAAGTAAAAGAGTCCAAAATTGCTCTCTTAACACATAGTTATGAAATGTTCAAAATGGAGCCTGGTGAAGACATTACCAGCATGTTTGATAGGTTTACAAACATTACAAATAAATTAAGTCAGCTAGGCAAGCCTATCCCTGAACATGAATTAGTTAAGAGATTGCTTCGATGCCTACCAAAATCCTGAAAACCAAAAGTGACTGCCATTAGAGAGGCTAAAGATCTGAACATCATCACTCTCGATGAGATATGTGGTTCTCTTCTCACTCATGAGCTCGAGCTTAAGGAAGAAGAAGAAGAAGATGACCGAAGGGAAGCAAAGGAAAAGAAAAAGAGCATTGCACTTAAAGCCAACATTTTTTAAGAAGAGCTAAAAGAGCTTTCCTATGATGATGAAGAAGATTTAGCTCTAGTTGCAAGAAAATTCAGAAAACTAATGAGCAGAAGAAATCGAAGGCTAATTAGAAGAGGTTTCAGGAAAGACCAAAGTGCTTCATGGAAAATAAGAAACAAAAATGACTCCAACAAAAAGGAGGAACTGATCTGCTACGAATGCAAGAAACCTAGTCACTTTAAGTCCGAGTGTCCATTGCTGAAAGATGAAACACCAAAGAAAATTAAGAAATCCAAGAAAGCAATGGTGGCTACTGCATGGTCGGACAGTGACACTTCAAGCTTTAAAACTGATGATGAAAAATCTAAGGAAAGAGCAAACATCTGTTTAATGTCATAAGAGGATGAATCAGAGGTATCCTCATCCCCCTCCATTAATTCTTATGATGATTTACAAGATGAATATGAATGCCTTTATGATGAATTTGAAAAACTTTTTTCAAAATACAAATCGTTGAAGAAAAAGGCTGCATTACTTGAAAATGATTTGGAACAAATCAAACAAGAGTTCACCTCTATTTTTGAGCAAAGAAATATTTTGCAAGCTGAGTTAGAACATTCAAAAACAGACTTTGAGTTTCTAAAATAAGAGCTGGAAAACAAGTCTGAAGCCTTGCAAATAACTCTTGATGAAAACACAGCTCTTAAATGTTTGAAAAATGAATCTTCAAAAAGAGAAGCATACCACAATCAATATTCAGCTAAAGCATTACCTAAATGTTATAATTGTGGTAAACATGGTCATTTGTCATATGACTATTTTAAAAGAAGAAAAGTATAGAAAGTTAAGAAAATTTGGATTCCTAAGGGATCCTTTACTGCAACTAACATTCAAGGACCCATCAAAGTATTGGTACCTATAAAGAAAACTGAAATTCTGTTTTGTAAGTTGAGCTGGACTTAAAAGAGACATGTTCAAGAGCTCAACTCAAGAAGAAACAGCCTTGGTACTTGGACAATGGCTGTTCACGGCACATGACAGAACATGAAATGCTGTTTGCTCAGTTGGATAAGAGAAAGGGAGGAATCGTATCCTTTGGAAATGATTCAAAAGGCAGAATACATGGTATAGGTACAGTTGGTAAGAGTTCCTAAACTCAAATTAGTCATGTGTTGCTAGTTAAAGGCTTAAAACATAATCTACTAAGTATTACTTAATTATGTGATAAAGGACTTAAAGTATGTTTTGATTCAACTAAGTGTGAAGTGATTGATACAAGTACAAATAAAATCTCATTTATAGGAAAAAGGTTGAAGAACATGTATGTAATCTTTCTTGAAGACCTTGATGTGAATAGTGAAGTATGTCTTGTTGCAAATGCTGAGAATGATAGCTAACTATGGCATAGGAGATTAGGACATGTGAGCATGCATACTATGTCTAAATTAATAAAGAAAAATCTTGTTACTGGACTACCGGAATTGAAATTTGAAAAAAGATAGGATATGTGATGCTTGCCAACTAGGAAAACAAGTTAGAACATCCTTTAAGACTAAAAAATTATTGTCAACATCGAGACCTCTTGAATTGTTGCACATTGATCTATTTGATCCAATAAGCACAACTAGCTTAGGAGATAAATCTTATGGCTTTGTAATAGTTGATGACTACTTTAGATATACTTGGGTATACTTCCTTGCTCATAAGAATGATGCTCTACAAGCATTCTTAAGTTATTGTAAGAAAGTAGAAAATGAAAAAGGACTAGCCATAGTTAGCATAAGGAGTGACCATGGAGGAGAATTTGAGAATGATGAGTTTGAAAAATTTTGTAATGAAAAGGGGTTGGATCATAATTTTTCTGTGCCTAGAACACCCCAGCAAAATGGAGTTGTAGAAAGGAAAAACATAACATTAAAAGAAATGGCTAGGACCATGTTATTGTTGGTCCCATTAATATATGCTAGAGGGGGGGTGAATAGCACAATTTGGCTCTTGATAATGTGTGGAACTAATTTCCAGAACTTAAGAAAGTAAAAATAGAGTATAAAGTGCACAACAATTCAGAGTGGTTCGGTCCAAGACCTACATCCACTACCTTGATTATCCAACCAAGGATTTTCCCAACGATTCACTAAGAATTCGGTGAAATTCACAAGCTTTCACCAAGCTTTTACAATGGCTTTTCATAGGCTCAGCCAAAACCTTTACACTAGTTTTTCACTGGCTCAACTAAAACCCAAAGTGGTTTTCCAAGGCTCAACCACAACCTATAACATTCAAGCTTTCCCAAGCTTGAACAACCCTTTAGAGTGACTCCCTCACTCTATGTATACAAGAATAGAGGTTAAAGAAAGTACCTATGATCACAAGTTAATATGAATGGTACAAGATTGAGTGCTAAACACAATTACAGAAGATGGGCGTTTAAGTGAAGATAAGTGCAGTGAAGCTTTTCTGGTTTTTCAACTTTCTATAGCTCAAATCTCATTCAAGGCTTCTAAAAACTTGTTTCTCATTGTTGAAAGACCTTTTTATACTTGGAGATGCAACTCTGATGGCAGTTTGGTAGTTTATATCCGTTGAAAACAGTTGAGGATGAGTTTTAGCCATTAATCTGTCTTGTAGTGTTCTAGTTTAAATTGCAGACAGAGAGCTCTTAGTCGACTAACTTGGTTGACTAAGTTGATTTTATTTCTTGTTTGCAGATTCGAGCAGAGGGAACTTAGTCGACTGACTTGGTTGGCTAAGTTGGTTCTGTTTCTCAAACTCTTCAGCCCACCATTTCTCTAATTTGAAATTTGGTCAACCGATGTTCTTCCTTGTTAAACCAACAAGCTTCCTCCTTGTTATTCAGTTACATCTTGTTGATTTTATCCCTCTTTTTCTTTCAAAAATACTCTTTGAAGATTTAAGAAATTAATTTCATGTATTAATTTCCTACACACTTAAGCAAAGGAATTAGACACAAATAAATGGGAATGTTTTATTATCATCAAAAACTAATGGAGCCAACAATCTCACCCTTTTTGATGATGACAAAACACTCCTTGATTAACAGCATAGTGTCATTTTAAATTCTTTTTAGTTTTATGCAGGAATTAAGGATTGTTCCCCCTAAGTATAAGCTCCCCCTTAATGTGAGCATATTTTGCTTATTTTATTTCAGCCAGTTTTATTTTCATCATATAGAAAATGATATTGTATATTTAGAGAATATATATGTCAGCAGCATAGAGTGATTTGCATCCAGAGATTTTCAGCTGCAAGTTTTGACAAATTTTTATCTATGTTCCAGCAACTGTCAACAGTCAATTGATTTCAGATTGTGTCTACATCATCCACATTTCAATTGATATGCTATATGCTTCATCTATAACTCATTCTCATTAGACATTATATAAACATTATCTATCAGCATGTAAACCATATTAGCATATTAGCAGTAGATTTTGTTTATGACAGTCAACATATCAAAACATCAGCATACTTTAGTTTACAGCAGTTAAATATCATAAACATATCAGCATTCATATTTCACATACATCCATATAAATAACAAAATTAAAGCTAAGTGTTTAAGTGCCACCAAGGCACAAATAACAATTGAATAAAAAGTATTTCAAAAATGCCCCTGGACTAGTTTTGCTTCCTATCTCCTATTTCTCTAATTTCATGTTCCCCTGGTTCTGCTTTATTTCCTTTCCTAGGTTCTAGGTTCCTCTACCCTAATATTTTTTATTTTTTAAACATTATTCTCTGGTTCCTGCTCCCCTGGTACCATACTACTCCCTCTTTTTGTCAGCATCAAATGAGGGGGATTCTACTCATTGGATGAAGCAAAGGGAGAGGATTCATTTCCATAGAAAGAGTGAAAAGGAAACAGAGAGGGTTTTCGAATAGGAGATGACTTTCGAGGAGAGGAGTTTGGAGAAGATTTGTCTGAAACATGAATTGAACTATGAGGAGAAGAGGCTGAAACTGGTTTGGACTTCTCTGCCAATTTGAAAGACTTTCTTCTTTTGAGAAAAGTAGTCTTGGTTGCCATAGTCTTCCTTCCTTTGGTTGGTTGTTTTGCCTCAACTGGTGGTGTTGTGGTAGCTTCTGGTTTCCCTGTTTTTACCTTTAGTTTAGGAGTTGAAGCAGGTTTATTTCATTTTCTTACATTTACACCATCCTTTTGAGTTGCTGTCTTGACAGTGTCTTTTTCAACTTGTTCCTCTCTGACCCTTTGATGAAAAATGTTCATAATGGAAACTTCCTTTGAATTCAGAAAAGAGGCTTGCTGTTTCTCAATTTCTACACCAACTACTTTAGTCCCTTGTTTTGAGTCATTTTTACTTTGAAGTTTAGGGGAGGGTGATTTGGTTGGCTGTTCAACTCCTTATGGGGAGTCCTCAGTTTGCAGAACAGGACTGGTAGACTTGTAAGTAGAGCCTTCTGCTTGAGTACTAGAACTTGCAGACTTCTTTACTGGCTCTGCTGAACCTTCAGCACCTTGCTGTGAAAGTGCAGTGCTAGATGTGGCAAAACTGTTTACAACCACAGGTTTAGACGCCATGTTTTCTTTCTCTTTCAACTTGTTTTCCAACTCAGTGATTTTATCTTCCATTTTTTGTAGCTTCACTCCTTGGTCAGTCAACTTACCATCAATCCTCATAAGCAAATTAAAAATCATCTCATTCAAAATTTTAAAAGGAGCTTCTTTAGGTTGAGCAAGCAGACTATGATCTTTTTTTGGGCCAGTTTTGGAGGTTTTGATAAAGTTCTCTCCATCGAGCACATACCCCATCTTAATTAAGTTGCCATAATAAATGGCTTGGTCTCTGGTTTTCACCAGATCCATATCATACCTTTTAGCCCATATTCTTTTCTTCTACACGAGATGTAATCACATTCCCATATGGCATATTTACCTTATCAAGTCTGCAGGCACTTCTCATTTTCTCAATCATAAATCTCCCCAGATTTAGAGACACTCCATTAAAAGCATGCTCCATTAGCCAAAGATCTTGGAGGCCGATGTAGCTAAGACTTCCACTCATTCCTTGAATATTTGCTGCAATGAAGTAATGCAGTATCCTAATATGTGGATTGATTATTAGACCTGAATTACTTTTAGAGGAGTATTTTTCTTTCCTTCTAGTGATGATCTCCCACAGTGAGGATGGATCATATTTTTCTGGAAGTTCAAATTCACCTACTTCACCCTTTAATTTCAGCAAGTTCCCTAAATCTCCAACAGTCACAATAAACTCGTTTCCATTCAAATAGACATTCAGGCCATCTTCTACATAGTCATCAGAATCTACTTATTCCTTTTCTTTCAGAGCAATGCTAGAGTAGAATTCTTTAACCAGACTTGGACTATATGACCTATTCTTAAAGGTGCTATAACCTTTAAGCTTAAGCTCATCAAAGTACTCAAATAGACTGGTCTGGATTTCTGCATTTTCCTTAAAACTCTTCTAATCAATAAACTTTCCACAGGAGATTACTGCATTTTCTATATTCTTGAATCTAAACTCATGCAGCTTATTTCTAAATTTCGAAGAAAAAGAGGAACTGATACCTTTTTGGAGTAAGGGTTCTATATCTTTCTTCGTGTGTATTCTCTGCTTGTTTTCTCTTAGTTTTTCGGCTATTTCCTTCACTGAGGTAGGCACAATTTTTTGTTTCTTCTTCTGACTTTCTGTTCCAGTTTCTTCCTCCATTGGCCTTTTCTTTTCTTCTTCTCTGATACATCTTTACTCTGAGATGCTTTAGCCATTTTGGTTCTAGAGATTTTTGAAGATTTGAGTTGGTTTTAGAGGCAACCAAGAAGATTTAGGTTTTTGTTTTTAGAGAGCAACGGGTTGCAGAAGAGAAAGAAGAAGAGGTTGGCAGCAGTTATTGCTTAGAAAACTTCTCATCTTCCTTTAAGAACCGCCCTACTTTTATTTCTTTATATTTTCAAATCTCCCTCTGAAATTTTGATTATTTACCTTTGGCAACTCTGTTCTATTCCTCTTTACATCTGGTAAATCAAATTTTTATCATAATTTACTCCTATTTCATTAAACTCACTAAGTCTTATTATTTAAGGATGTCAGGCTATTTTTAGTTGACTAAGGATTCTTTAGTCGACTGATTGCATTCTATTTTCAATGTGAGACCCGAAGATTTTCTTATAATTCCTTCACATGAACCATCCCCAAATTTTTTCTAATCTCACAAAATCTATCTTCACTCAGTGGTTTGGTAAAACTGTCAGCTAATTGATGTAGAGTATTCACATAGTCTATTTTAATGTCATTTTTCACTACATGGTCTCTAATAAAATGGTGTCTAATTTCAATGTGTTTAGTCCTAGAATGTTGCACAAGATTTTTTGATATATTGATTACACTTGTGTTATCACAGTATATTGGTACATTATGCATAATTATTCCATAGTCTTTTAATTGTTGCTTGATTCAAAGGATTTGTGCACAGTAACTACCTAATGAAACATATTCAGCCTTTGTTGTAGATAGTGCTACTGAGTTTTGCTTCTTGCTGGACAAAGACAAAAGCATCTTTCTTAAAAATTGGCATGTTCCACTAGTGCTTTTCCTATCAGTTCTGCTACCAGCAAAGTCAGCATCTGAATATCCAACTAAGTTAAGAGTTGAGTTTCTAGAGTACCATATTCCTAGTTCTTGAGTGTCTAGGAGGTATCTAAAAATTCTCTTAACAACTGTTAGGTATGATTCCTTAGGTTGTGACTGAAATCTAAGGAAGTACTTCAAA
The DNA here is from genome assembly GCF_000208745.1 of Theobroma cacao. Taxonomy (NCBI): domain Eukaryota; kingdom Viridiplantae; phylum Streptophyta; class Magnoliopsida; order Malvales; family Malvaceae; genus Theobroma; species Theobroma cacao. The sequence goes on along the minus strand of NC_030859.1, from coordinate 9,516,910 downwards.
TTTCTTGAGCATATCATGAGTATATCTTTCTTGATTGATGAAGATTCCTTCCTCATTTTGCTTAATTTGAAGACCAAGGAAGTACTTCAACTCTCCCACCATGCTCATCTCAAATTCACCCTGCATTTCCTTTGCAAAGTTCTTGCATAAAGCTTCATTAGTTGCACCAAATACAATATTATCCATATATATTTGCACAACAATTAAATCATTTAGATATCTCTTAATGAACAATGTAGTATCGATGCTGCCCCTATCATATCCTTTTTCAACTAGAAATTTTGAAAGCCTCTCATACCAAGCTCTAGGAGCTTGTTTTAATCCATACAATGCTTTGTTAAACTTAAAGACATGATCAGATTTTTCAAAATCTTCAAAACCAAGTGGTTATTCTACAAAAACTTCCTCTTGAATTAGTCCATTTAAGAATGCATTTTTTACATCCATTTGGTACAACTTAAAATTCATGAAGCATGCAAAAGCTAGCAACAACCTTATGGCTTCAATCCTAGCTACGGGAGCAAAGGTTTCATCATAATCTATTCCTTCTTCTTGGTTGTATCCTTTTGCTAGCAGCCTAGCTTTTTTTCTAACTACATTTCCTTGTTCATCTATTTTATTTCTAAATACCCATTTAGTACCAACAATAGGATGATTTGAAGGTCTAGGTACCAATGACCATACATGATTCCTAGTGAATTGATCAAGTTATTCTTGCATGGCCATTATCCAACTTTCCTCCTTTTCAGTTTCTTCAAAGTTTTTAGGTTCCATTTGAGATATAAAGGCTGAAAACTTACAAGTTTCTCTAGTTTCTTTCCTAGTTCTAACTCCTTGTGAAATGTCACCTATTATTTGGTCTTGTGGGTGATCTCTTACAAATCTCTAACTCCTTGGTAGATCAACATGCTAATTTTCTGCTCTTTGCAGATTTCCTAGAAATGGAGTTTCATTTTCTCTTCAAGATGAGTTTTCTTCATTATTTTTATTGTTCTCTAAGCTCATTTCCTCCATTTGTTTTTCTAGGATTTATATTTCATCATCATCATCATGAACTTCTTTTTGTAATGCATTTGACTCATCAAAAACTACATGGACTGATCCTTCAACGGTTAGTGTCCTTTTGTTAAAAGCTCTATAAGCCTTTGAGTTTAATGCATATCCTAAAAATATTGCTTCATCACTCTTCGCATCAAACTTTCCTAGGGGCTGTTTTCCATTATTCAATACAAAATATTTACAGCCAAAACTCCTAAGGTGAGTAATATTTGGTTTCCTACCTTTGTAAAGTTCATATGGAGTCTTTAAAATCAAGGGTCTTATTGAGACTCTATTAAGGATATAAGATGTTGTATTTACTGCCTCAGCCCAAAGATATTTAGATAGGTTGTTCTCACATAACATGCTCCTAGCCATTTCTTTTAATGTTCTGTTTTTCCTCTCTACAACTCCAATTTGCTAGGGTGTTCTAGGTGCAGAAAAATTGTGATCCAACCCCTTTTCATTGCAAAATTTTTCAAACTCATCATTCTCAAATTCTCCTCCATGGTCACTCCTTATGCTAACTATGGCGAGTCCTTTTTCATTTTTTACTTTCTTACAATAACTTAAGAATGCTTGTAGAGCATCATTTTTATGAGCAAGGAAGTATACCCAAGTATAGCTAGAATAGTCATTGACTATTACAAAGCCATAAGATTTACCTCCTAAGCTAGTTGTGCTTATTGGACCAAATAAATCAATGTGCAACAATTCAAGAGGTCTCGATGTTGGCACTATTTTCTTAGTCTTAAAGGATGTTCTAACTTGTTTTCCTAGTTGGCAAGCATCACATATCCTATCTTTTTCAAATTTCAATTTCGACAGTCCAGCAACAAGATTTTTCTTTATTAATTTAGACATAGTATGCATGCTTACATGTCCTAATCTCCTATGCCGTAACCAGCTATCATTCTTAGTATTTGCAGCAAAACATACTTAACTATTCACATTAACGTCTTCAAGAAAAATTACATGCATGTTCTTAAACCTTTTTCCTATAAATGAGATTTTATTTATACTTATATCAATCACTTCACACTTAGTTGAATCAAAACATACTTTAAATCCTTTATCACATAATTGACTAATACTTAGTAGATTGTGCTTTAAGCCTTTAACTAACAACACATGACTAATTTGAGTTTGGGAACTCGTACCAACCGTACCTATACCATGGATTTTGCCTTTTGAATCATCTCTAAAGGATACGGTTCCTCCCTTTCTCTTTTCCAACTGAGCAAACAGCTCTTCATGTCCTGTCATGTGCCGTGAACAGCCACTATCCAACTACCAAGGTTGTTTCTTCTTAAGGTAAGCTCTTGAACATGTCTCTTTTAAGTTCAGCTAAACCTACAAAATAGAATTTCAGTTTTTCTTTATAGGTACCCATACTTTGATGGGTCCTTGAGTGTTAGTTGCAGCAAAGGATCCCTTAGAAACCCAAATTTTCTTAACTTTCTGCACTTTTTTTTTTCTCAAAATAGTCATATGACAAATGACCATGTTTACCACAATTATAACATCTAGGTAATGCTTTAGCTGAATATTTATTGTGGTATGCATATCTTTTTTAAGATTCATGTTTCAAGCATTTAAGAGCTGTGTTTTCATCAAGAGTTATTTGCAAGGCTTCAAACTTATTTTCCAGCTCTTGTTTTAAAGACTCAAAGTTTGTTTTTGAGTGTTCTAACTTAGCTTGAAAAATATTTCTTTGCTCAAAAACAGAGGTGAACTCTTGTTTGATTTGTTCCAAATCATTTTCAAGTAATGTAGCCTTTTTCTTCAATGACTTGTATTTTGAAAAAAGTTTTTCAAATTCATCATAAAGGCATTCATATTCATCTTGTAAATCATCATAAGAATTAATGCAGGAGGATGAAGGTACCTCTGTTTCATCCTCTTGTGCCATTAAACAGATGTTTGCTCTTTCCTCAGATTTTCATCATTAGTTTCAGAGCTTGATGTGTCATTATCTGACCATGCAGCAGCCACCATTGCTTTCTTGGATCTCTTATTTTTTTTAAGGGTTTCATCTTTCCGTAGTGGACACTCGGACTTGAAGTGACCAGGTTTCTTGCATTTGTAGCAGATCATCTCTTCCTTTTAGTTGGAGTCATTTTTATTCCTTATTTTCCATGAAGCACCTTGGTCTTTCCTTAAACCTCTTCTAGTTAGCCTTTGATTTCTTCTGCTCATTAGTTTTCTGAATTTTCTTGCAACTATAGCTAAATCTTCATCATCATCACAGGAAAGCTCTTCTAGCTCTTCTTCAAGAATGATGGCTTTAAGTGCAATGCTCTTTTTCTTTTCCTTTGCTTCCCTTCTGTTTTCTTCTTCCTTAAGCTTCAACTCATGAGTGAGAAGAGAACCACATATCTCATCGAGGGTGATGATGTTCAGATCTTTAGCCTCTCTAATCGCAGTCACTTTTGGTTTCCAAGATTTTGGTAGGCATCTAAGCAGTCTTTTAACTAATCCATGTTCAGGGATAAGCTTGCCTGGCTTACTTAATTTATTTGTAATGTTTGTAAACCTATCAAACATGCTGGTGATGTCTTCACCAAGCTCCATTTTGAACATTTCATAACTATGTGTTAAGAAAGCAATTTGGACTCCTTTACTTGAGAAGTCCCTTCACGGATTATTCTAAGTTTTTCCCACACTTGTTTAGCTGTTGTACAGCTTGAGACTTTGTTAAATTCAGTGGGGGTCAAGGTACAATGTAATGTGTTGATGGCCTTAAAGTTTACTTGAACTTTCTTAGTTTCAGCCTCAGTCTATTCGGACCTTGGCTTGGGCATCAACTCATTTGTTACTACATTCACGGTTGAGGGCATAAAGGGTCCATCAGTTATGACGTCCCACATTTCATAATCTATAGCTCTAATATAGATTGACATTCTGGTGCTCCAATAAGGATAATTAGATCCATCAAATAGAGGTGGTCTGTTTGTTGATTTTCCTTCAGCAACTATGGTTTTTTGTTGAGCCATTTGGATCCTCCTAAAGGATGTTAAGCCTTAAAAACATGGTACTTGCTCTGATTCCAATTGTTGGTCCCGTTAATATGTGTTATAGTGGGGGTGAATAACACAATTTGGCTCTTGACAAAGTGTGGAACTAATTTCCAAAACTTAAGAAAGTAAAAACAGAGTATAAGGTGCACAACAATTTAGAGTGGTTCGATCTAAGACCTAGATTCACTACGTTGATTATCCAACCAAGGATTTTCCCAACGATTCATTAAGAATCTGGTGAAATTTACAAGCTTTCACTAAGCTTTTACAATGGCTTTTCGTAGGCTCAACCAAAACCTTTACACTAATTTTTCACGGGCTCAACTAAAACCCAAAGTGGTTTTCCAAGACTCAACCACAACCTATAACATTCAACCTTTCCCAAGCTTGAACGACCCCTTAGAGTGACTCCCTCACTCTAAGTATACAAGAATAGAGGTTAAAGAAAGTACCTACGATCACAAGTTGATCTGAATTGTACAAGATTGAGTGCTAAACACAATTACGAAAGATGAGTGTTTAAGTGCAGACAAGTGCATTGAAGCTTTTCTGGTTTTTCAACTTTTTATAGCTCAAATCTCATTCAAGGCTTCTAAAAACTTGTTTCTCATTGTTGAACCCTTTTATACTTGAAGATGCAACTCTGATGTCAGTTTGGCAGTTTATATCCGTTGGAAACAGTTGAGGATGAATTCTAGTTGTTAATCTGTCTTGTAGTGTTTTGGTTCAAATTGTAAACAAAGAGCTCTTAGTCGATTAACTTAGTTGACTAAGTTGATTCTGTTTCTGGTTTGCAGAGGGCACTTAGTCGACTGACTTGATTGACTAAGTTGGTTCTGTTTCTCAAACTCTTCAGCTCGTCATTTTTTCAATTTGAAATTTGGTCAACCAATGTTCTTCCTTGTTAAACCAACAACCTTCCTCCTTGTTATTTAGTTACATCTTATTGATTTTATCCCTCTTTTTCTTTCAAACATACTCTTTGAAGATTTAAGAAATTAATTTCATGTATTAATTTTTTGCACACTTAAGTAAAGGAATTAGACACAAATAAATGGGAATGTTTTGTTATCATCAAAAACTAATGGAGCCAACAGTTATGTGAGAACAACCTACCTAAATATCTTTGGGCTGAGGTAATAAATACAGCAGCTTATATCCTTAATAGAGTCTCAATAAGACCTGTGATTTCAATGACTCCATATTAACTTTACAAAGGTAGGAAACCAAATATTTCTCACCTTAGGAGTTTTGGCTGTAAATGCTTTGTATTGAACAATGGAAAACAGCCCCTAGGGAAGTTTGATGCAAAGAGTGATGAAGCAATATTGTTAGGATATGCATTAAACTCAAAGGCCTATAGAGCTTTTAATAAAAGGACCCTTACCGTTGAAGAATCAGTCCATGTAGTTTTTGATGAGTCAAATGCATTACAAAAAGAAGTTCATGATGATGATGACGATATAGAAATCCTAGAAAAACAAATGGAGGAAATGAGCTTAGAGAACAATAAAAATAATGAAGAAAGCTCAGCTAGAAGAGAAAATGAAACTCCATTTCTAGGAAATCTACAAAGAGTAGAAAATCAGCATGATGATCTACCAAGGAGTTTGAGATTTGTAAAAGATCACCCACAAGACCAAATAATAGGTGACATTTCACAAGGAGTTAGAACTAGGAAAGCAACTAGAGAAACTTGTGAGTTTTCAACTTTTATATCTCAAATTGAACCTAAAAACTTTGAAGAAGCTAAAAAGGAGGAAAGTTGGATAATGGCCATGCAAGAAGAACTTGATCAATTCACTAGGAATCATGTATGGTCATTGGTACCTAGACCTTCAAATCATCTTATTGTTGGTACTAAATGGGTATTCAGAAATAAAGTAGATGAGCAAGGAAATGTAGTCAGAAACAAAGCTAGGCTGGTAGCAAAAGGTTACAACCAAGAAGAAGGAATAGATTATGATGAAACCTTTGCTCCCGTAGCTAGGATTGAAGCCATAAGGTTGTTGCTAGCCTTTGCATGCTTCATGAATTTTAAGTTGTACCAAATGGATGTAAAAAGTGCATTCTTAAATGGATTAATTCAAGAAGAAGTTTTTATAGAACAACCACCTGGTTTTAAAGATTCTGAAAAATCTGATCATGTCTTTAAGCTTCACAAAGTATTGTATAGATTGAAACAAGCTCCTAGAGCTTTGTCACGACCCGAAACTCCCCTTGAGCCCGTGACAATCGCCGCGATATCTCGATCGACACTCATTACCCGAAATGTCAATCGGAACCCCACAAGGCTTTAATATCAGCTTCTCATTTCCCTTGTGATTAACCGTTGTCAAATATTACGTTCTAAAATATTTTAAACTATGTCCAAATCGAAACAATAGAAAATTATTTTTTTTTCTCACAAGGGCATTTTGGTCATTTTTTTTCAAAAATCTCGAAATCCACTAAAAATGTAGTATGCAAGTACAAAACACATAATTCATAATAAAAAATAAGTTTAAACATCTAAAACCTTCATTTAAAATGAAATTATGATTATTAGAATAAAATAAAAATATAGAATAAAATATTCAATTTTCTCATAAAACAATATTTTTAGAACACTGCATAAATAATTTTTACAGTGTAAAAGTAAAATAAATTCATATATATCGTAATACAGTAAGCCAGAGTATTTAATTTAATTTACAGTAACAAGTGGGCCCATGAACGACCAAAAGTATTAAAAGCATTAAACGTACAGTTTTGAGGGTGCAAGTCTAACTGTAGCCCTCAACAAAATGAGTTATCTACCGACTATCTTGAGCCTGAAATGGGTGGAAAGGAAGGTGGTGAGATTATATAATCCCAGTGAGTAAACAAATACCATTTAAAATATCTAAAACCAAGTAAATAGAGACAGATAAAATAATTTAATATACTGTAATTCATTACCTTTCAACTCATTTCAACCAAATAAAACCGATTCATATAAATCGAGTAATCAACATGGCTTATGAATTTCTTAAAAGCTTTGGTTTGTGCCAAAATCATTCTCATACCTAGTTATCAGGGATGCCTTGATCGAGGGCTATCCCAACCGAGTCCGCCAAGGCTGTTAAAAAGTTATGTACGCATAAATCATGTTTTTATTTTGAAAACATAGTCGTTCCTTGGCGTTGACTGAGTTCCCCCTCACGTGGTGGTTTGACGTGAAGTGAACTCTAAAGTGTTAACCTAAGGAGTTATCCACCCGCGCCTCTCATACTGAGGTAAGATATAACAGGGTTTACCGTGCCCCTCTAATAGGTTGGTCCACAGAAACCCACCCACTATAGTAAGCTAATTGATATCCACCAAATCAATAAAAATTCAACTGCATGACATGGCGATTTCATTACTATCCAGCCTATCAAGGCAAACAACAGTTTATACATTTCAACACAAATACCAATTCAGCCATTCATGCCAATATTGTCATAAGCCAATCAATTAGAGTTATGAATTTACAACACATAAAAACAATCTCCAATTACTCTATTTTCAAACCATCATTCAATTTTAAAACAAATTTATAAAATCATTTCATTAAATCACATTTTGTTTATAAAATCAAAAAATTAATCATTTAATTCATTTTCCATGAAATTCACAAAATCGGATAAAAACCACTTTAGATAATTAAGACGATAGTAAGGTAACTCATAATGTCTAGAGTGCGGATTTTCAAAGTACTCTAACTACTGGTCCTCAGATGCAATTTCCTTGCCTTTATCGGAGGACTCACCACCTTGACATAGTACAAAATCGAGAAACTTACTACATTGGTACTAAATCGAAATTAAACTAATTTAGACTACTAATGCATGATATAGAATGCAAAATGCACGGGTAACCATCTAAACCCGATATTGGCCTAATTCGTCTTATCACCCGATTAATTGGCCAACGCATCCAATTTAGCTCCAAATTGCTCCATTTCTTTTCCAATACCTTAATTCACCAAACACAAGTCAAATAACCTAAAATTTGGCAAAACCATCTTCACTTTTTTTCTTAGAATTTTCGATCAATAATGGTGCATTAACACTGTGATTTTTCCTACTACTTTTCCACACCATAATTCATCATTTTCTAACCAATTCTCTTAAAATAAAAATCAAATTCATCCTCACTCAATACAAGATAGGTTCGGCCATTGATGGGTGATGGGGAAAATGAATTCTTTTCTTATTGTTTTGCTTCTAGACATGGTAAACTAACTAAAAACACTAACATAACTTGAAATCAAATCAATCCAACATCATTCTCTCTCCATACCCATTCGGCTAGCCATGAATTCTTCATGATATCTTGTGATTCAACCATGAAAAATGCAAAATAATGCATGAGAAAGGTAGATCACAAGTCAAAATCAAGAAATTTTACCTTTGATTGCTTGATTACTTGGAATCCACCAATTTTTCTCTTGAATTTTCACCCTAGGGTTCTTGTTCTTTCTTTTCTCCCTTTGTTCTTCTTTGGTTGGCCATATGAATGAGAAATGGGCTGATTTTATGCTAATTTATAAGGAAAATAATGAATGGATGAGATTTTGATACATGTCACCATTTCATTGGTCCATGTGTCATACTTAGCCATTAAGCAATCTCTCTCCACCACTTAAATTTTCTCAATTATCCATGATAATATTGGGTAAAATCCATGTGCTGGACAAGTGTTGGGTGGTGTAAAATTACAATTTTGCCCCTGGGTGGTAAAATGATTATTTTACCCTTATGCTCGAAAAAATGCCAGAATTAAAATTCTTCACTTCTCAAACTCAAATTATACTCCCAATGATCAATCTTAGTCAAAAATTTCAGCCAACACTCACATCTTAACCTAGGGTGGCAAAATGACCATTTTACCCCTAGGTCATGAAAATTCTAATTTGACTCCAAATCGGTCCTCGAACTTCGAATCACCATTTATGTCATTCTAGGATTTTAAAATTCTCAATTTCATCTTAAAATCTCTATTCATACTAGTTTGAGGCTTAATTCAACTTAATTGTACCATTTGGTACAATATCGTCCTTTAACAATTTCCAAGGTACCCAAGCAAGCAAACATGCATTCTTATGTAAGAATGGCATAATAAACATATTGTAGAGTCGGGCTTGACAAGCTTGGTATGAGAGGCTTTCAAAATTTTTAGTTGAGAAAGGATATGATAGAGGCAGCATCGATACTACATTGTTCATAAAAAGATATCTAAATGATTTAATTGTTGTGCAAATATATGTGGACGATATTGTATTTGGTGCAATTAATGAAGCTTTATGCAAGAACTTTGCAAAGAAAATGCAGGGTGAATTTGAGATGAGCATGATGGGAGAGTTGAAGTACTTCCTTGGTCTTTAAATCAAACAAAGTGGGAAGGAATCTTCATCAACCAAGAAAGATGTACTCATGAAATGCTCAAGAAGTTCGATATGGTAAAGCTGAAATCAATTTCCACACCAATGAGTACATCCACCAAACTCGATTTAGATGAAAAAGGTAAAGATGTAGATCAAAAGCTCTATAGAGGTATGATCGACTCTCTTCTTTACTTAACAACAAGTAGATTAGACATTCAGTTTTATGTGTGCTTGTGTGCTAGATTTCAGTCATAGTCTAAAGAATCACACCTAACAGCTGTTAAGAGAATTTTTAGATACCTCATAGACACTTAAGAACTAGGAATATGGTACTCTAGAAACTCAACTGTTAGCTTAGTTGGATATTCAGATGCTGACTTTCCTGGGAGCAGAATTGATAGGAAAAGCACTAGTGGAATATGCCAATTTCTAGGAAGGATGCTTGTGTCTTGGTCCAGCAAGAAGCAAAACTCAGTAGCACTATTTACAGCAGAGGCTGAATATGTATCATTAGGTAGTTGTTATGCACAAATCCTTTGGATCAAGCAACAATTAAAAGACTATGGAATAACTATGCATAATGTACCGATATACTGTGATAATAAAAGTGCAATCAACATATCAAAAAATCCAATACAACATTCTAAAACAAAGCACATTGAAATTAGACACCATGTAGTGAAAAATGACATTAAAATATATTTTGTGAATACTCTACATCAATTAGCAGACATTTTTACCAAACCACTGAGTGAAGATAGATCTTGTGAGATTAGAAGAAATTTGGGGATGGTTAATGTGAAGGAATTATAAGAAAATCTTTGACTCTCACATTGAAAACAGAATGCATTCAGTCGACTAAGAAATTCTTAGTCAACTAAGAGTGGCCTGACATCTTTAAATAATAAGACTCAGTGACTTTAATGAAATAGGAGTAAATTGTAGTAAAAATTTGATTTACTAGGTGAAAAGAGGAATAAAGCAGAGTTGCCAAAGGTAAATAATCAAAATTTTAAAGGGAGATTTGAAAATATAAAGAAATAAAAGTAGGGCGGTTCTTAAAGGAAGATGCGAAGTTTTCTGAGCAATAACTGCTGCCAACCTCTTCTTCCCTCTCCTCTGCAACTCGTTGCTCTGAAAACAAAAACCTAAATCTTTTTTTCTTGCCTCTAAAACTAACTCAGATCTTTAGAAATTTCTAGAACCAAAATGGCTAGAACATCTTAGAGTAAAGATGTATCAGAGAAGAAGAAAGGAAAAAGGCCAATGGAGGAAGAAACTGGAACAGAAAGTCAGAAAAAGAAACAGAAAATTATGCCTGCCTCAGTGAAGGAAATAGTCGAGAAACTAAGAGAAAACAAGTAGAGAATACACAAGAAGAAAGATACAGAACCTTCACTCCAAAAAGGTATCAGTTCCTCTTCTTCTTCGAAATTTAGAAATAAGTTGCATGAATATAGATTCAAGAATATAGAAAATGCACCAATCTCCTGCGAAAAGTTTATTGATTGGAAGAGTTTTAAGGAAAATGTAGAAATCTAGACCAGTCTATCTGAGTACTTTGATGAGCTGAAACTTAAAGGTTACAGCACCTTTAAGAATAGGTCATATAAGCCAAGTCTGGTTAAAGAATTTTACTCTGGCATTGCTTTGAAAGAAAAGGAATTAATAGATTCTGATGACTATGTAGAAGATGGCTTGAATGTCTATTTGAATGGAAAAGAGTTTGTTGTGACTGCTGGAGATTTAGGGAATCTGCTGAAATTAGAGGGTGAAGTAGATGAATTTGAACTTCCAGAAAAATATAATCCGTCCTCATTGTGGGAGATCATCACTGAAAGGAAAGAAAAATACTCTTCTAAAAGTAATTCAGGTCTAATAATCAATCCACAGATTAGGATACTGCATTACTTCATTACAGCAAATATTCAAGGGAGGAGTGAAAGTCTTAGCTACATTAGCCTCTAGGATCTCTGGCTTATGGAGCATGCTTTTAATGGAATGTCTCTAAATCTGGGGAGATTTATGATTGAGAAAATGAGAAGTGCCTGCAGACTTGATAAGGTAAATCTGCCATACGGGAATATGATTACATCCTTTATGCAAAAGAAAGACATATGGGCTAAAAGGTATGATATGGACCTGGTGAAAACTAGAAACCAAGCCATTTATTATGGCAGCTTAGTTAAGATGGGGTATGTGCTCGATGGAGAGAAGTTCATTAAAACCTCCAAAACTGGCCCAAGAAAAGATCACAGTCTGCTTGCTCAACCTGAAGAAGCTTCTTCTAGATTTTCGAATGAGATGATTTTTAATCTACTTATGAGGATTGATGGTAAGCTGACTGACCAAGGAGTGAAGCTATAGAAGATGGAAGATAAAATCACTAAGTTGGAAAACAAGCTAGAGGAGAAAGAAAACATGGCGTCTGAACCTGTGGCTGCAAACAGTTCTACCACATCCAGCACTGCAATTGCACAGCAAGGTGCTGAAGGTTCTGCAAAGTCAGCAGAGAAGTTTGAAAGTTCTAACACTCAAGCTGAAGGCTTTACCTACAAGTCTGCCAGTCCTGTTATGCAAATTGAGGACTCCCCACAAGGAGTTGAACAGCCAGCCAAATCACCCCCCCTTGAACCTCAAAGCAAAAATGACTCAAAACAAGGGACTGAAGTAGCTGGTGCAGAAACTGAGAAACATTAGGCCTCTTCTCCAAATTTAGAGGAAGTTTCCATTATGGACATTTTTCATCAAATGGTCAGAGAGGAACAAGCTGATAAAGACACTGTCAAGATAGCAACTTAGAAGGATGGTGCAAATGTAAGAAAAGGAAAGAAACTTGCTTCAACTTCCTAACTAAAGGCAAAAACAAGAAAACCAGAAGCCACCACAGCACCACCAACTAAGGCAAAACAACCAACCAAAGGAAGGAAGACTATGGCAACCAAGACAGCCTTTCTCAAAAAAAGAAAGTCTTCCAAATTGGCAAAGAAGTCCAAACCAGTTTCAGTCTCTTCTCTCCAGGAACCCTCTACGTTTCCTCTTAACCCTTTCTTTGGAAGTGAATCCTCACCCTCTGCTTCATTCGATGAGTAGAATCCCCCTCTTTTGATGTTGACAAAAAATGGGAGTAGTATGGTACCGGGGGAGCAGAAACTAAAGAATAATGTTCAAAAAATAAAAAATATTAGGGTAGAGGAACCAAGAACCTAGGAAAGGAAAGAAAGTAGAACCAAGGGAGCATGAAATTAGAGAAATAGGAGATAGGAAGCAAAACTAGTCCAGGGGCATTTTCGAAATACTTTTTATTCAACTGTTATTTCTGCCTTGGTGGCACTTAAACACTCAGCTCTAATTTTGTTATTTATGTGGATGTATGTGAAACATGAATGCTGATATGTTTATGATATTTAACTATTGTAAACTAAAGTCTACTTATATTTTGATATTTTGACTGTCATAAACAAAATCTGCTGCTAATATGCTGATATGGATTTATATGATGAATAGATGATGTTTATATAATGTTTTATGAGAATAAGTTATAGATGAAGCATATAGCATATCAATTGAAATGTGGATGATGTAGACATAATCTGAAATCAATTGACTGTTGACAGCTGCTGGAACATAGATAAAAATCTGTCAAAACTTGTAGCTAAAAAATTATGGATGCAAATCACTCTATATTGCTACACATATATATTCTCTAAATATACAATATCATTTTCTATATGATGAGAATAAAACTGGCTGAAATAAAATAGGCAAAATATGCACACACTAAGGGGGAGTTTATACTTAGGGGGAGCAATCCTCAATTCCTGCAGAAAACTAAAAAGAATTTAAAATGACACTATACTGTTAATCAATGAGTGTTTTGTCATCATCAAAAAGGGGGAGATTGTTGGCTCCATTAGTTTTTGATGATAATAAAACATTCCCATTTATTTGTGTTTAATTCCTGTATTTGAGTGTGCAGAAAATTAATATATGAATTTAATTTCTTAAATCTTCAAAGAGTATTTTTGAAAGAAAAAAAAGGATAAAATCAACAGAATGTAACTGAATAACAAGGAGGAAGCTTATTGGTTAAACAAGGAAGAACATTGGTTGACAAAAAATTCAAATTAGAGCAATGGCGAGCTAAAGAGTTTGAGAAACAGAACCAACTTAGTCAACCAAGTCAGCCGACTAAGTGCCCTCTGTCAGAATCTGCAAACCAGAAACAGAATCAACTTAGTCAACCAAGTTAGTCGACTAAGAGCTCTCTGTCTGCAATTTGAACTAGAGCACGACAAGACAGATTAACGAGTAGAACTCATCCTTAACTATTTCCAACGGATATAAACTGCCAAACTGCCATCAGAGTTGCATCTTCAAGTATAATAGGGTCTTCCAACAATGAGAAATAAGTTTTTTGAAGCCTTGAATGAGATTTGAGCTTTAGAAAGAAGAAAAAGCAGAAAAGCTTCATTGCATTTGTCTGCACTTAAACCCCTACTCTTTGTCATTGTATTTAGCACTCAATCTTCTACCAATCAGATCAACTTGTGATCATAGGTACTTTCTTTAACTTCTCTTCTTGTATACTTAGAGTGAGGGTGTCACTTTAAAGGATTGTTCAAGCTTGGGAAAGCTTGAATGTTATAGGTTGTGGTTAAGCCTTGAAAAACTACTTTGGGTTTTAGTTGAGCCCGTGAAAACTAGTGTAAAGGTTTTGGCTAAGCTTGAGAAAAGCCATTGTAAAAGCTTGGTGAAAGCTTGTGAATTTCACTGGATTCTTAGTGAATCGTTGGGAAAATCCTTGGTTGGATAATCAAGGTAGTGGATGTAGGTCTTTGTCACGACCTGGAACTCCTATCGGGCCTATGACAACCGTCGTGAAGTCTCGATAGGCATTTGTTACCCAGAATGTCGATTGGAACCCCGCAAGGCTTAGCATCATCTTTCGCATCTCCCCGGTGAGCGACAATTATTAAATCTCACATTTCAAGAAATCATAAGTCGTTTCCAAATCAAAACAATATAATAGTCTTTTCTGGCTCACAGGGCCATTTTCATCATTTTTCTTCAAAAATACGGAAACCCGCAAAAAACATGATGTCTGGGCGAAAAACACATGTTTCATAATTAAAAGTAAATTTAGATGTCTAAAATAATTATTTGAAATGAAATTATAATTGTTTGAATAAAATAATAATATTTAATAAAATATTCTATTTTTTAAATAAAAAAATAATATTTATAAAGAAATCCGTAATTAATTGCTATAGTGTAAAAGCTAAATATATTCATACGTACTTTAAAGCAGATAACTGAAGTATAAAATTACTTTTACAGTGACACGTAGGCCCCCAACTAACAAATAAGGTGCAAGTCTGTGAACCTACAATTTTGTCGATGCAAGGCTAACTTAAGTCCTTGATGCAATCGGCTATCTACCGGCTATCTTGAGCTTGAAATGTGGGGAATTTAGAGTGATGAGATTATAATATCCCAGTGAGTAAACAGACACCATCTAAACTATCTAAAGGCGAGTAAATGGAGACGAATTAAAATATTCTTTTCCAATATATGCTTCATAACATGAATATTCAGTTTACTCAATTAATCAACATGACTTATATATCTCACAAAACTTGGCTCCTTCCAAAATCATTCCCGGGGATGCCTTGGCCTAGGCATCTGATCGAGACCACCAAGGCTGTTAAATGTCTTTACATCCGAAATTCTAGCCATGCCTTAGCGTTGGCTGAGTCTCACTCTCACGCGGTGGTCCACGTGAAGTGCACTCAAATCTTTACCTCCAGAGACACCTTTCACATGACTCTCCGATTGAGGTAAGGTATATCTGATACTGTGCCCCCTCTCTTAGGCTGGTCCACATAACCTTCACTACAGGGATTATGGATTATTTTATCTACCACCTGATTTATAAAATCTTTATCTGCATGACATGGCAATTTATCGTAATCTAGCCTCTCAAGGCTGAATATGTAGTATATATAATTTTGATACAAATACCGACTTTGCCATTCATGCTCACATATTGCTATAAGCCATTTAATTTAAAACACAATTTATAACACAAGCAGGCAATCGTCAATTACTCTATTTTCAAAACCAGTATTCAATTTTTCAGAAAATTTATAAAATCATTTTATAAAATCACAATTTCTCCTAAAACATAGCAATTTACTATTTAAACCCATTTTCTATAAAATTACACAATTGTATAAAACTAATCTAGATAATTAAGACGATAATAAATTTACTCACAGTTCTAGTAGTCGATGTACTTCTAATCCCAGTCTTCAAGCACAATCTCTGTACTTTTACTAGTGTAATTTGCTCACCACCTATCCACAATGTACAATACATAATTCACCACATTAATGCTTGACCATTATAAAATCAATTCAGGCTCGGTGTATATGCATGATATGATATGCAACTTATCCAACTACCGTTTAAATGCGGTGCTGACCTAATTCGGCCTATTACCCGATTAAATGACAATTGTGTCCGATTTGGTTCCAAATTGCTCCATTTCTTTTCTAATACCTCAATTCACCAAACATTATTCAAATAACATCAATTTCAGCATCAAAACCTTCCCATTTCTTCATGGAAAAATTCGGCCATTATAGTGCACTAACACCGTGATTTTTCCTACTTAATTTTCTCACCATTATTCATCATTTTCTAAGCCATTTCTCTTGAAATAACAACAATCCATCTCCCACACACATCAAGGAAGATTCGGCCAATGAAGATTCATGGGGAAAATGGATTCTTTTCTTGTTGTTTTGCTTCTAAATATGCTAAACTAACTAAAAACACTAACATATCTTAAAATCAATTCAATCCAACATCTTTCTCTCTCCATACCCATTTTGACCAGCCATGAATTCATCATGAAAACATGTAATTTAAGCATGAAAAATATGGAGAAATGCTTAAGGAAAATAGATTTCAAGCTTAAGTTGAAAAATCTTACCTTTTCCACTTATTTTCCTTGATTTCCCACACTTTTACTCTTCAAATTCCCCACCTACGGTTTGTTCTCTTCCTTTTGTTCTTGGTGTGGCCGAATATGTGGGGAGAAATGAGGGGCTTATAAGCTGATTTTTATAGAAAATAATAAAATATTCTAAGTTTGACACATGGCATGTTTCCATTGATCCATTTTTAAAACTTTAAAAATTTTAAACCTTTTATCTCCACCACATGATTACTCAAAGGTCAAAATGAGGATAAGGGAAGACCATGTGCTGGACAAATGTCTTGGTGGTGAAAAATTACTGTTTTGCCCATGGGCTGGCAAAATTACCATTTTACCCATATGCTCCAAATTATACCGAAAATTAAACTTTTTCACTTCTAAACCTCAAATCATACTCCAATACTCAAATCATACTCCAATAAGTCAAATGGGGCCAAAAAATCTTTTCTAATAATTTCCATTTTGTCCCTAAGTGGCAAATGACCATTTTGCCCATAGATAGTGAAAATTTCAATTTGACTCCAAATTGATCCTCGAACTCTGAATTACCATTTTGAGTCATCCCTGGACTGTGAAACTCTTAATTTCACCTTGAAATTCCTATTTGAACTAATTCGAGGCTTAATCGACTTAATGATACCATTATGGGCAATATCATCTTTTAACGATTTCTCAAACTTCATAAATATGCAACCATTCTATTGAGCATGTAAATGACGTCGTAATTATTTTATAGAACAGGGTTTGACAGTCTTGGACCGAACCACTCTAAATTGTTGTGCACCTTATACTCTGTTTTTACTTTCTTAAGTTATGAAAATTAGCTCCACATCTTGTCAAGAGCCAAATTATGCTATTCACCCCCCCTTAGCACATATTAATGGGACCAACATTAATAAAGGATGATAATAGACATAAGTGAGATATTCTAGTCGAACTAGAGGTAAACGAGATGAATGAATGACTAAAGGTTTGACAAGAGTAGAAATAAAGATATGTTTGGGGTTAGTGATGGAATTAAAGCCATACTTGGGATCTTAATGATAAGAAAGAACAATAGTGAAGGGTATCGTGATTCTGTCTAACAAAGGATAATAGATATAAGTTACGTACCTTGACCTTGTAAAGTGTTCTTGTCGAATAGAAGGTAGCAAAGTGCATAAATCAAAATTCCCTACGAAGAAGGAAATGGAATATGATCATTAAGTGAGATTAACAACTCGACATTGAGGAGAATTTGAGGACGAATTTATTTAATTGGGGGAGACTGTAATACCACGTACTTTGACATGGTGGCTAATAAAGCTTATCGGATCCCAAATGAGGTTAATTATAATGTTTAAAGGTAAGAAAAGGTGAAAAGAGTATTTTAAGATAAAATATTTCACACTCGAGAAAATGATAATAAAATAATAATATTTTATCAAGGAAGAATTTGTGAGATAAAAGGTGATTTGGAAGTGAATTGAGGTATAATAAGGTATTTTGGGTACCAAGGAGACAAGTGAAAAATTTTGGAACAAAATAATATTTTATTAATAAAATAATATTAAAATATTAATATTTTATTCAGTGTCGAAATTTTTCATGAAGAAGGAGTATACGGTTAATCTAAGTGGGGGAGAGGAAGAACGAGGAAATTTCAGAGAAAAATGAAACTAGTGGGGCTCGCGCGTTATTAAATAAAACTAACGAGGGAAAAAATATATATATTTTAAATATTATGGAGACGCCGCGTTGGAATACAAGCTTTATATTTCGTTTGTACATATGTAAAAGAAGATAATAGAAGGAAATTAGAGTTAAAAGAGTGTTGGGAGGACTAAATTAAAAATGGAAGAAACTTAGAGGGTAAAATGGTAATTTTATGTAAAGTTTGGTCAAAGCTTCCAAAGGAAGCTTCAACTCTCATTTTTATCAGCCATGACCATCCTTATCTCCTCCAGCAAGATATTTTCTTCTTCTTCTTGAAGCTTCCAATGCCATTTTCATTTCAAGTTCATGAAAATTAAATTTTTTCATGTGATTTCCCTTGTTTCTTTTCATTTCCTTTCTTTTCTTACTTCTTTCTTCTCCAAACTTCTTGGGCACTAAACCTATAGCTTCTAACCCCAATTTCCAGCACATCTAAACCCTATGAGAAGAAGAAAGAAAAAGAAACAAAGGAAGAAAAGCTTGGTTTTGTAATTCAAGCAAGCTAAGGTAAGGATTTTTGTGTTTTAAGCTAATGGTTGGTTGAATCTTTGGAGAAATAATGTGTGAATCATTTTGGCAACTTCATGATTAATGTTTTGAAGGAATATTGGAGTGCAAGTACAGGTCAAGCAACCATAAAGGTAAAAACAAATGATGTTTTAAGTGTAGTTGAAGAATCTTGAGAAAATGGGTATTGTTGTGTAGTTGACATTTGAAATGGCATATTGTGAGAAATTGTGGTTGTTGTGGAAAGGATGATTGAACTTGATAAATATCCTTAGAAAAGATTAATATATGTGTTGGAGTCATAAACAAGTTGTCGGTAATCATAATTTAAAGAATTACGCAAGCAAGGGATAAAAGCAACTTTGGTAAAAATTGTGTCAAGATAAGTTAAGTTGAATAAGGATCCATAATTGAAAAAAAAAAGGAAGTATAAATGATGTACGCTAAAGATATTGAATTGGGATTGTTGCTAAGAAGTGCAATAGTAAAGGTAGTGTACTGTGGTGGTGTGTCGGGGGAAATAACGAACGATCGGTAAGTAGGAATAACTAGATACGCCTCCGAACAAATAGCGATGTAATATCCCACTATCGTAAGGTGAGTGAACTTGCATTTCAAAATATGTTGGGAAGTGCCTACATGTTTAAATAAATCATTTGAAAGTTTTATTTGTTTTTGGTTTAAAAATATTCCTGGGGAACAAGCCCTTGATGAAATGTTTTTATCTTGTGAAATGTGCAATATGAATAGTTCATGCATTATCACATTATATTGATATGTATATTATGCATTGGATGTTCCTTTTGTGTGAAAATGATGACCCAGCTATGTGCGGTGCGGGAGTGCACATGAGCTGATGATGACCCAGCTATGTGCAGTGTGGGAATGCCAATGAGTTGATGATGATGATATTGCATTGTGTGTGTAGGGAGTGCACATGAGCTGAGTGTGGCGGGATGGTATGCATAATGATGTATGTATATATATATATATATATGTTATAGAAAGTTTATGAAAATATTTGTGATTGTGTTGTATGTTGGCATTGTTAATTGATCCCAAATCGCTTTTCATTTCAACAAGAAAATGGCTTTTTGATGTAACAAGACCCCTTCAACTAAATTGCTCTGTTTCTCATTGCAGCGAGATCCATTTTCACTGTAGCGAGAAACTCTCAGGTAGGCAACCTTAATCCATGGTCTGAATTTCGCTGCAACGAGAAACTCTCGGGTTTGGTTCAGAAACCTTTGCTTTGAATTTCGCTATAGTAAGAATGCCTCTTCGCTGCAGCAAGAATCCTTCTTTCATGTTTACCTTGTTTACATCTTACTATGGTTTTCACTGATTTATCTTCATGGTTGATCATGGGTTTTTCAACACTAAGAGGTTACTAATCAAAGTTTTGAAATAGGGGGTTTTAACAAGAAATTAAGTTAAATTGCATTGTTTTAGCAAAAGTGCATTATGATTTTAAAACTTTTCATATCGTGTGATTGTTCCCTTCTAATATTCACTCACTGAGTTCATACTCACTCTTTTAAAACTTCATGTTTTCATATTCGGATGCAATTGGGACCTAAATTGAGTTGTCCACATATGCCCGTCTTTTGGTAGGTACTACGACATCTCAGTAGCTGTACCTTCACCCAAAGTCACTCTGCTGACGATCAAGAGTCTGTTGCCTGTGAACACGTATATGTAATGTAATCCCCTAGGATCCATGTTAGAAGTCAAATATGTATACTTGATTACTGATGTCACTAAGAGTTGGAAAATGGGTGGCATTATTTTGGCATAATACAAATGTGAGTATTTGATTGCCATAGTGTGTCATTGAATATTTGGTAGTCGAGAATTATGACATGTGACTTTAAGAATGATTACCGAAATGATGATCAGAAGTGCATAACAAGGCTTGCTTGGGCTTAGTGGGCTATGCCTATTAAGCCCTTACGCCGGTCAGGGCCCAGAAATTGGGTGTGACACTATGATCTCATAGATGAGCAACAGGTCTTAGCTATTATCAGGTCACTCTCTGAGTCCTCATGGTAATATGTTAAACTTGTATTAACACACAATGAAGGGATAAAGACTTTTGATGACATTTCATTCCATCTAGAGCTTGAAACAGAGCGTAGAAGAGCTATCCCCAACATTGCCCTGATAGCTCAAGCTGGAAATCACAAAGGGTATGTTCCTCAATGAAAGAGGGAACAAAAGAAGGGAAATACTAGAAATATAAGGCCAAAAAGTGATGGAGTCACCAAGCACCAAAAAGGCAAGCATGGTGGAAAGAAGGATAAGTCCAAGTTGAAATGCTTTAACTGTGGTAAAAAGGGACATTTTGCTTAAGAGTGCATTAGGCCTACGAAGGCTCATCCTCTAATCCGTTGTAGAACTTATGTATGTTATCATGTGTTTATAGCTCATTTTCTCCTTGGTTGGATTGTAGATACAAGAGCAACCAAGCACATAACCTGCAACCGTGCAGGATATGTAGATTACCATCATTTACCAATGGGTAGACACTTTGTCATGATGGGGAACAGAGAACAGGAAGAGATCCTAGGAGTAGGAACTTACCAACTCACAATGCACAATGGGCGAAAATGGCTTGTACATGATGTGCTTCATACTTTATCTGTACAATGTAATCTACTTTCAATTTTAGCATTGATAGGCTTAGGATTTAATTTTACCTTGGAGAATTATAGTTTGTCTATTTTTCTCCAAAACATGTTTTTTGGTCATGGTTATTTTAAAGATGGTTTGATTATATTAGATTTGGATTCTAATAATGATGTTGTTTTTGTTTCAAATTCTTCTTCTGATTTTATAAATGATTATGTGAAATGACATGCTAGATTAGGACATATTGGGAAAAATTGAATTTCAAATGGTTAGAAAAAAGCTATTGGGCTCACTCACCAATGTTAAACTTCCTACATGTTAGCTATGTCGTGCTAGTAAGTCCAGCAGAAACCCTTTTAGGAAGGCTAAAAGGGCTACCAATCTTCTAAAGCTTGTCCATTCGGACATTTGATGGTGCTTCAAGAATGAAAAGAAAAAAAAGAGAAAAGAGTTTTTGGTTTTTCTGACTTACAAAACAACTCATATTCACTCTTAGTTGTGTGAAAAAGCCAGTACGTTTATTTACTATTTATAGATGTGTCAAGGATAAAGATAAGATATATTACTTTTAAATTCAAACAAATTAAATTTAAATATAATGGATAGATAATTCTTATTTAAATTTAAACAAATTATATTTAAATTTATATCCTATCTCAAACATATTTTTAATTATTCAATCAAGAAACATCAGAATAATATCCAACATTAATTAATTGAATATTTGGTAATTATTCACAAATAATTAACAAAGTTGCATGCCATGTGGACACACCGCATTTAAATGCAACATCTCCCACTAGTACACATTGGCATCAACTTAGGCCATTCTCAATTTAACTCATTCTCGATCATTGTCATGTAGGGAAAACGGAATGTGTGACCAACGAGAAAATAGAGGTACTTGTGAGCAGTGAGATATCAAGTTATTGTCTTACTAACATAACATCACTCAAGTTCTTGTCATACCCCAAATCATTTTAATCACATAAGATTTTGCATCTTTGATCCTTTTTACATGTAAGAGCTATGCAGAATCTCTTTATGTGTCTAAACTCATAGTTATATCTAACAATTAATGTTTTTATAACTGCCTAGGCAATGAGTTATAGACCATGTATGTGAGATGTAAAATGACTTTTCCTTGGATACTCATATCAATCCATTAAAATATGATTGCTTTCCTAGTCATGTTTCGTTAGATCACATCATTTTTTACCCTTTGAAATCATGCTAACGTAGCAACTCCAAATCTCAACTTCATATCATAGATCCAAGTCCCAAAGCGTATAAAATTTGGACTACATAAGTCCTTAGGGCGCACACAGTGATGAAGTAGGGATCTATTCAATCACTCCCTTCCATCGGTCTAATCCCTCCAAAAAAGATTGACTTAAATCCCCAAAGATTCAAATCCGATTATCACTAGCTCCATGGAGTGTGGATAATCTCCATGTTCGACTCTTACGAGCCTCATCTTGACTTTAAGTTAAGGTGACATTACTAAGATCCTTTTTCACAACTCATGTGATAAGGAAAACACAAAACGCTAGGTACCTTGTGATCATTTAAGTTTCATCCCACACACTATTGTAGCGTTGGGATGATTATCCCCATGTGAAAAGAATAATCTATACAACTAGGTGACAATAATTACCTTATATATGTGCCCTAATTAATTAACAACATTTGATCAAATAATTCAAAACAGACTTAATTTATACATTATTCAAAAAATAATAGTACATGAATAGCAAATGTGTAATAACCCTAAACCCCTAATATGCTTTTGGAATGCATTTCTAGTAATAGGTTTAGTGAATGGGTTTGCTAACATTGGCATGCCAAGGTATAATGATCTCAAAACATGGATTTATGTGAGAACAATTTAGAATTTCATTTCAACCATGTTAAAACATCATTTTGGAGACATGTATGATCAAAGATTCTTGAAGAAAAACATGTGAACTCAAATTTTGGTTTTTATTGCTCATTGTTCACAAGTGCTAAAAAGTTGAAAGGCTCATTTGAAGAATCATGCCTTTAATATGCTCAAACATATTCAATTTACATCATTATGCGTGACTATGACTTATAACATGCACAACAAGCATTTAAACAATCTTTAACCACAACAAGCTTCAAATTTAGCATTTTCAACAATTTATCAGCGTATGGACAAAAATGTTTTTGAGGTTATTGAAGCAATCATTTGTAACAAGAACAAGATATAATGGCATTTTCAACATAAAGCACACTTGTTCAAGTTTTATATCATTAAAATCATTATAGCCTCAAGCATCACAAGAAGATTTGTTCCTTTGCTCGAAAAATGCCATCAATGCCAAATTATCACACTCAAAATCTTGCTTAAGAAATCCCTTTCAATTAGTTTCACCAATCATGAGAGAAATTCCAAGCAAAATGGGGTTTATGCAATTCATGTATCAAATTGATTTTGCTCAACCATGCTATATCATCAAAAACAGTGAATCAATTTCAATCAAAAAGAATAAAAAGATTTTGCAAGAATATCACTTGATAAAGATTTAATCTTTCTTTACAAACTTTTTAACTTGATACATTCAATATTAGACTTGCTTTGTGAAAAATCATAAGCTCAAAGTCACTCAATTTTGTTTCATTATACTCTAAATGATTTATGAAATATGTAATCGGCATAATGAATCATGTATATGCATGTCAAGGGTTATTTGCAAATATCTCACAATCATGTCTCAAAAATACCCTTATGGCCATTCAAGCTTACAAGTAAGCATGCACATCCAATAAGAACAAGTCATAAGTATTTTCATTGTGAAACAAACTTGTTCAATTCATAAATCATTCTAAACTTAAAAGATGACAACATTTTTCTCATATAAGCTCATTTTGCTTTAAAAGTACAAATCAAAGTAGTCAAAACTTTCAACCTCATTATCAACCATCTTGAACTATTCAAAGAAGTTCTAGAATGTAAATCAAGATTGTTCAAATTGTGAGACCCTGTCAAGCTCGATTAAAAGACGGTATTGTACTGAGTGGTACAACTAAGTTAAATCGAGCCTTGAACTAGTTCAAATAGAAATTCTAAGAGAAATTTTAAAATTTTAAAACCCACAGAATGGCTTAGAATAGTGATTCAGAGTTCAAAGTCCAATTTGGAGTCCATCAGGAAAATTGACAGATTAAGGACAACACGGTCATTTTACCATTTGATGATAAAATGGAGATTTTTAGCCAAGATTTGATCACATTTGACCAACAATGATTATATGAAATATAATTATGATTATTGGAGTATAAAATGATGTTTAGCAGTGAAAAATTATGATTCCTGGTATTTTTGAAGCACAAGGGCAAAATGGTAATTTTGCCACTAGAGGTCTAAACGAGAATTTTTATAAAATGATTTTTTTGCCC
>NC_030859.1:9455080-9490688 GCF_000208745.1 Theobroma cacao | reverse complement strand
CCGGGAGTAATTATGATGATATTGATGTTTGTCTATGTAATTATGCATATCTAGATTTATGAAATGAAAGCTCATGAATGTGATATATGGTTGACATATATGTGAAATTTGACACATTGTACTTTGAGAATTTTCATGAGTTTTATGTTGATTTTGTTAGTTTAGCAGGATGGCTTTTTGTTGAGTGAGGAAAAATGTTTCTCTTGTTGCTCTGTTTTCACTGCAGCGAAAAACTTTCTGTTTTGTCTCCTATCTTGTCCAATTGCTGCCCTATTTTTCACTTCTTGCTACCATATCTGAGCATGGACTTCCAACATTTAGGACTAAATGAGTTAAGTTTAAAATGAGGGGTTTTTAATATGAATGGAACTAAATTACATTGTTTTGAAACAAGTGCATCATGATTTTAAATTCTCCCTTGTTATTGTTGCTTGTTCCCTTCCTTGTTCATTCACTGGGTTTATACTCACCATTTTCAAATTCATGTTTTCAGATCACGAGGCAGTCGGTAACTAGGACGAGGTGTCCTTGTAGACTTGTGTCCATCTTTTGGTAGGTGTCTCGGCATTAGTAGCCGTATATTCATCCGAGTCACTCCGCTGGAAGTCGAGTGTTATTTTGTTTTGTACAAACGAACTTAATGTAAATTATTAGAATACATGTTGTAGACATTGTATGTAAATTTTTAAGGAGTAATGCCAGTACGAGTTGGTAATGTATATCATTATTTTGATTCAAAATTATGAAATATGACTTAGTGATATTAGATGGAATTATAAGTAAGATAAATAATAGGCTTGCTTGGGTTTAGTGGATTACGTCCATTGGACCCTTGTGCCAGTCATGGCCCAGAATTTGGGTCGTGACACAAATGGTCGACTTATGTTAAGCACAAGGAAATCAAGGACAATTTTTTTTTTAACTCAATTTTCCTTGTCTTAAGCTACTTGAATAAGTGAGTGTAAGTCATCAAGTATGCTCATATTTCTATCACATTATCCAACCTTTTATATTTCAAAATTATGCACAAAAATCATTTTTCCTCAAAGAAGTAGTATGGAAACAATTTCACAAAACATGAGGAAATTTTATAGAAACAATTTTCCATAATCAAGCAATCTTAATGAAACAATTTTCTCAAAATAAGGATGATGATATATTCAAGATCAAATATAAGTACATACTCAATCTTTAGATTCTTCCTTGCAACTTATAGCATGTATCATATCAAATCAAGTTGCATAACCAAGATTGATCAATAAAGCTCAAAGAATTATGCACTTAATATTCAAGCAAGAGTAGGCAACTAAAATTTTCAATGTAAAAAAGCAAACAATTTTAGAAACCAAGCCAAATGAATGAAACATTCAATAAATAAGCAATCAAGATTCTCATAAAAAAATTAGCATAGAAATCACTCATTTTCCTTTACGTGTGACTAGAGAGCATCCATTCTTCAAGAATTGTTCCTCTTTGCTCTAGCATACCTACATGAGATATTTTGTGAGACCTTGACCTTTATAAACTCGTAAAGGGAAGTATACGCGATATCCCTGATCAGGGGTAATTTCGTCATTTCCTTAGTAAGCCCATAAAAGTCAGATTTTTAAACAATATTATGGCCTAAGTAGGCCTAAGGCATAAATGGATGGTGAAATTAGGGGTAAAATGGAAAGGAAACCAAAATTTTGATGATTTTTATGGTAGGTGCAAAATGGTCATTTTTCACTTCGAGTTAGAATTTTAAGTTTTCATAAACCCGAGCATGTCTAGACCATTATGGACCTTGTCTCAGTGTCAAAAGAACCAAAAGAGTGCATAAAAGATTGGAGGAGAATAAGCTAAATTATGGAGGGGCAATTTGGTAATTTCAAGGGAATGGATACGCTTAGGCTATAAATATCTTCTCCTTCCAGCAGCTCCTTGAATTTCTAGCAGCTTGTCTTTTTCTTCTTCTTCCATCTCATGTTGCTTCCAACCTCCATGGAAGCTTGATATGGAGCTTGCATAATTTTCTCTCTCTAGCTTTAGTTTTCATATCTTTGTACCCTTTTGACTAAAACCCTTGAATTCTTTCACTCTCTCACTTCAAAACCCTTGATAAATCTTATTTTCATACTTTTTCTCACTAGTTGGGCATTTTAGAGAGAGAAAGAGAGAATTATGCCATTTGTTTGGAAGCTATTGGAAGAGAATTCAACTACAAAGAAACCCTAGGGTGAGTGATGAACCAAGCTTGATTTTTAGCTGTGAATAATGGCTAGTAATTAGGATTATGAGCTATTTTATTGTTGAGTATGTTCATTCCTTTTATAGTGATTAAGATAGTGAACATAGATAGCCATTTAATGTGGCACTTGAAAGCTAGCTAAGAGATAGCTTTTAGGGTTTATAGTATGTGAATTGACCTATTGCTTATGCTAATGTGATTCTAGGTTCTAACAAAGTCCCATCCTTCCAATTAGATCTTTAGGGGAATTAGAGTCAACTAAAGGCTCAACAATATACCGGTGAGTGGACTTGCATTTCAAACTTGTTTTGGGGAATGTGAATGATTTTATCCAACTTGTCTTTGAAAATGTACCGTGGGAACAAGCCTTTGGTGAAGTGATTTTATATTGTGAAAATGTGTTATACAGTGGGCTATGTGTTATCAAAATATGATAGTATGCATGATATGCATTGGGTGCTTCTTTGTATGTTGATATGGACTCGGCTATGTGCGAGTAGGAGTGCACATAAGCCATTGCTAACCCGGCTATGTGCGAGTGGGAGTGCACATAAGCCGTTGTTGACCCGGCTATGTGCGAGTGGGAGTGCGCATAAGTCGTTGCATATGAGATGATGATGATGATGAGAGGGTGTATATGATGATTGATATCTATATATATATATATATATACATATATGGTATATGGTTGTAAATGCAAAAATGTGAGCATTTGATTTGTTGAAATTTGGGAATTTGCATGTGTTACATGTTGCTTTTGTTATTTAGCAGGATGGCTTTGTTTTAAGGGAAAAGGAAACTTTTTCCTTGATGTTCTGATTCTCGCTGCAACGAGAAACTCTCGGGTTTGGAAGGGTGGTGTTGGCCAAGAATCTCACTGCAGCAAGAATGTTACTATAGCTTCTCGCTGTAGTGAGATTCATTCTTGCTTTAGCAAGAAACTTTCTATTGTGAAGCCCAAAATTTTGCTACAGTGAAAAACTTTCTGTTTTGCTCCTCATTTGGTTCGGTTGCTACCTTATTTTTCATTTCTTTGGTACCATAGTTGAGTATGGATTTCCAACATTAAGGGATAAATGAATTAAGTTTAAAATGAGGAGGTTTGATGAGAAACCCTCAGCCAGTTAAGAAAGCCTCGGTTAGTTGATAATTTAAATCAAGTGTCACTGCAACGGAAAGGCATTCTCGCTATTAAAGTGTTCACTCTCCAAATCCTTTGTTGAGCATGAACTTTTTCCAATAAGTGATTTTTCTCATGTAGGGTTTACATGAGGGGTTTAATAAGATCAAAAACAAATTGCATTGTTTTGAAAAAGAATGCATCATGATTTCGTTAAACATTCCTTATGGTATGCTTGTTCCCTTTCTTGTTCACTCATTTGGTTTATACTCACCGTTTTCAACTTCATGTTTTCAGATCACGAGGCAGCCGGTAACTAGGATAAGGTGTCCTTGTAGACTTGTATCCATCTTTTGGTAGGTGTCTTAGCATTCAGTAGTTGTACATTCGTCCAAGTCCCTTCGCTAGAAGTCGAGTATTCTTTTGTTGTGTATAGACAAACCTAATGTAAATTATTAAGATACATGTTGTAGATAATGTATATACACTTTTTTGGTATGCCAGTATGAGTTGGAAAATGTTTAATATTATTTTGACCCCAAGTTATGAAATGTGACTTAGCAGTTTCTGATGGAATGATGAACATGTCAGATTAATAGGCTTGCTTGGGCTTAGTGGATTACGTCCATTGGGCCCATGCGCCAGTCATGACCCTGAATTTAGGTCATGACATATTTTTCATTTGATCTTTGGTATCCAAATTGCTTTTGGATCCTTGAACGTTAGTCTCATTGCATAAAGTTCCTTTTGGAACCCACACTTTTCTAAATTTGTAAGCCACACATTTTTTAATTAGACAAGTGTATGAACAATAACTATAAAATGTGCAATAATTGTATTTGGTCATTTTGGAAGATGAAGAATTCATGGAAGCCTTTTGTTTCTCATTCAATAAATCTTCAAATTTCATTTCCATATCAAAATTTCCTTTTTCCAAAGTATCAATTTTCTTTAGGTAAGCTTTAAAATTCTTTTCCAAATTTTCATTTTCTTTTTCCAAGTCAATTTTTGTTTTCATCAAAAATTCATTTTCAACATCGAGTACGGAAATAATTTTCTTGTTCTTCATATTCATTTTCTCAAACTCAAATGCTAAATCCTCAAAAAGATCATGTAATTCATAAAAAGCATATGAATCAAGTTCACAAGATAAGGAAGTTATCTTTATCTCTTCAAGAGTCATAAAGCATAATTTAATTTGATTTGAGGATTCATCATCACTTGATTCCTTGTCTGCATTTGCCATGTTGCTTGTCAAGCATTGACTCTCGCAAGAGTTGTCTTCCAATTCCTTTTCCATATTTGTTTCTCCATAAAACTCTTCTAATTTTTACCAAATTTCCTTGGCACTTTTGCACATGAACACTTTATCATATTCTCTATAATCAAGTGCACAAATGAGAGTATGCATGGCTTTAGAGTTGATTTGTACTCTCCTTATTTCAGTTTCTATCCACTTACTTCTATGTTTGGGAGTTTTCTCACCATTTACCGAATTTGTAATCATTAGAAAGAAAGGACCATCGGTAATGACATCCCATATCCCGTAGTCTATTGCCCTAATGTATATGGACATCCTAGTACTTTAATATGGGCAATTTGAGCCATCAAACAGAGGTGGTCTGTTTGTTTATTGTCCTTCAGCAACTACTGATTTTTGAATAGCCATTTGGATCTTCCCAAAAGGTGTTAGACCTTAAGAATAGGGAACTTGCTTTGATACCACTTGTTAGTCCCAAATAAATGTACTAGAGGGGGGTGAATAACACCTTTTGGCTCTTACTAAACTTGATTTTGAATTGGGTGCAAATTGAAGTTCAAAGATGAGAAATTTGATGCAAGATGAAGTAATAATTTTAGAAAGAATGGAAACGAAAAATAAATAAGAGGAAACAATACTCAAAGATTTATAGTGGTTCGGTCAAAGACCTACATCCACTACCTTGATTGTTCAACCAAGGATTTTTCAAACCAAATCACTAAAACCAGTGGAATTCCCAAGCTTCCACCAAGCTTTTACAATGGCTTTTGTCATAGCCATTGTAAACACAAGACAAGCAAAACAAAGAGCTTCTCGCTACCGCGAAAACAGAGCCAGTGCCCAACCTCCCAAACTCGAGACTTTCTCATTGCAGAGAAAACAAAGCTAGATGAGGTTAGGGGAAATTTTCACTGCTATATAAATCAAATCCTGTTGCAATGAAACTCAACTTAAACACATTTAACAATAATCAAGTTTCAATAGTCAATGCAATCACATATTAATTCCAAACCTTTATATATAGTAAATATATATATATAAGCATATACACCACCACCGCCTCACCCAGCTCATGTGCACTCCCACACCGCACATAGTCGAATTCATCGTGTGCATCCCCCCACATCGTGCACAGCTAATACCATCGTGTGCATCCCCCCACATCGTGCACAAGCAATATCATCGTGTACATCCCTCCACATCATGAACAAACAATATCATTGCCCACACTCCCACACCCCGTTATCACCGGCATGTGCATCCCCCCACATCGTGCAAACGCACGGTTCTATTTATTACATAATATTAACTATCAATACACAACATATATTTATCGACATCATATAGGGGCACAAGGATTCATCATATTGCGCACTCACAACATGAAACGTTTTGATAAAGGCTTGTTCCCATGCATAATCTTTAAGGAAAAATCAAATAAAAATCATTCACATACTTCATCAAAATACCAATGCATTTTCCAAAACATTTTAAATGCAAGTTCACTCACCTTACGATAGCGGGATTTTACATTGCTATTTGTTCGGAGGAGAATCTAGCTATTCCTACTTGCCAGTCACTCGTTAATTCCTCCAGCACGCCACCACAGTACATTACCTTTACTACTGCACTTCCTAGCAACAATCCCGATTCAATATCCTTAGCATACATCATTTATACTTCCCTTTTTCATTCAATCACAAATCCTTATTCAACTAACTTATATCTTGACACATTTTTACCAAAGTTTCCTTTATCCTTTACTTGTGTAATTCTTTAGATTATAGATACCGACAACTTATTTATAACTCTAACAAATATATTAATCTTGTCTAAGGATATTTATCAAGTTTAACCATCATTTCCACAATAATTACCTAACAAATGGCAGCAACTACAAATTTACTTCCATCAAACACTTTCTAAGTTTACATGTAACACTTTTCTCATTTACATGTTGCCACCAAGCATAACATCAATATCGATTCATACGCACCAACATCCATAACCTTTAAAGCTTTTCCTAACAACACATATATCCACACAATTCATTTCGTTTCCAAACTTCTAATCAATATAATTGCCTTCCAACCATACCCATGACACCACAATAACACTACATATTGCACACAATCATTCGCACCATAGTAAACAAATCATAGGCTTCAAATTATAGCATGAAGCTTACCACTTGGTTTTAGCTTGGATTTCACCCAACAAAATTCATAATTCCCTCACACCCATGGCCACCATAGCTGACACAAAATGATTCACTCATTATTTTTCCAAGGATTTAACCAACCATGAGCTTAAAAACACAAAATCCTTACCTTATGTTTCTTGAATTACAAAACCAAGCTTTTTCTTCCTTCCTCTATTTTTCTTTCTTCTTCTCCTAGGGTTTAGATGTGCTGGAATTTGGGGTTAGAAGCTGCAGGTTTAGTGCCCAAGAAGTTTGGAGAAGAAAGAAGTAAGAAAATAAATGAAATTAAAAGAAAACAAGGAAAAAAATTTGAAAAACTCCATTTTCATGATGGTGAATGAGAAGATACCATTGAAAACTTCAAGAATGAAGAAGAAAATATCTTGTTGGGAGGATAAGCATGGTTATGGCTGATAAGAATGAGAGTCAAAGCTTCCTTTGGAAGCTTCGACCAAACTTTATGCAAAATTACCGTTTTTCCCTCCAAGTTTCTTCTTTTTTTTCATTTAGTCCTCCCAACACTCTTTTAACTCCAATTTCCCTTTTATTATCTTCTTTTACACAGGTATAAATGAAATATAAAGTTTGTGCTCCAACACGGTGTCTCCAAAATATTTAAAATATTCATTTACCCGCGCTATCTTTACTTAATAAAGACACGCGGGCCCTATTAACATCATTTTTCTCCAAACTTCCTTGTTCTTCCTCTCCCCTACTTAGATTGACCATATACTCCTCCTTCATGAAAAATTTTGATACTGAATAAAATATTAATATTTTAATATTATTTTATTAATAAAATATTATTTTATTCCAAAAATTTCCTCTTGACTCCTCTTGTCTCCTTGGTACCCAAAATACCTTATTATGCCTCAATTCACTTTTGATTCACTTTTTATCTAGCAAATTCTTCCCCGATAAAAATATTATTATTTTATTATTATTTCCTCGCATGCGAAATATTTTATTCCAAACTATTTCTTTAATCTTTCATCACTTTTAAACATTATAATTAACCTCAATTGGCATCTGATAAGCTTTATTAGTCACCATATCAAAGAACGGGGTATTACAGTCTCTCCCACTTAAATAGAATTCGTCCTCGAATTCACGTCGGTGTCGAGTTATCAATCTCACTCTATGATCTTATTCCATTTCTCCTTTTATAAGGAATTTCAATTTATTCACCTTGTTCACCTCCAATTAAACTTGAATACTTCACTTATGTCTATTATTATCCTTTAGAATCAAATCAGCAGTACCTTTAACAATCATGATATTTTATATTGAGACACAAAGCATGCCTCTATCACTATCATTAAATTTGAACCATAACTCGATCTTAATCATACCGATTTTGATCATGTTTTATACTTACTTAAATATGCCTAATCACCATCTTATTACTTCATTCCTTATCAAACTTCTCAACATTCTTTCATTCCTCTTACCCCCCTTACACTATTATGTAGTTTATAGACATGCCATATTCATTCTTGTATGTATCCTCAACGTTGGGGGAGGTTAATGGCTTCAATTATTCCCACATACTTCATGTTTACGTCACATTTATGCAGCTTCAATCTTCTTAATCATATTAGTCCATATTGTATGACTTAACCACGCTATAGATTACATTTCCTTGACTGTTTCCCAAAATCTCTTATGTCAACATAGCTCAACTTCTGATAGGATTTCTTATCATTGTACCATCTATACAAATCATCAAATGTATTGAGTTCAAATCTCGAACCACTAAGAACAATTCTTCACTTTAGTTTGGCACATCATCAACCCCACACATGTGTATGTATACGCACATTTAAATGTCAACATTCTCATGTCTAATGTACGATCACTAGTTATAATCAATTTCAGATTACCTTTTTTATACGTTTAAATCACCATTCCACTTGCGTCTACCACGAGTTATCCCTTACGTAATCCATACGAATTCTCATTATGCCTATGCATAACTTCACATCATTTACATGCCTATATTCCTTTCTTATCACTTCCAATTATATATTCAAGTATCATTTTACTATATATATCCTTGCATCATAATGTCATTAATCACATCTCACTAGCTAAATGTCATTTTCATTAAATTGCAATCCCGTATCCGTTTATGCTTTATAATCTCGTTGATCTTTCAAAGGTTTATCTTTATTGGATCATTGCATTTTATGTAATACCATAATCCCTAAAAGTCATCCTTATTTCTCAATTATTCTTCATACCTCTAACATATATACATATATATATATATATATTATATCCTTGTTGTATTTTGACTTTAATGAGTCACTTAAAACTTAGACTCATTTGAATCGTGCATGCCTCAAGCATTTCTGAATTCCAATTTCCATACTACATTAGGAAGTTTTCATTATCGGACTTCATTATCCAGATTATCTTTAATCATCCTTTGTTTTATTCTTCCATACTAATGTGAGAGCATTCTCCCTAGATCAATCTACAGTTTGTAGTTGAAACTACAAGACTTGAAACAAGGTCCTCCTCAAGTACTTTTCAATGTCGATATGAATATCACTTTCAACTTACTGCTTCCTCTTTATAACCACATAACTTAATGCTTGCTTTCACAAGATCCATAGCAAAACTCCTCTTGAGTATTTCCTTGGGGATGCTTATCTGAAACTTATGTCTCATCGCATGTGATCACTTAACTCATGACTTAGCCGTTAGGCTCCTCAACAAGTTTAAAAAATCCCACATTTTATACTTACTGTGTATGATTGGGAATTCCTTCTCAAAGATGTTTGTGCATTCCTGAAACACTTAGTCTCTTATTTGCTCTTTAACATCCCGAGCATATCGTTCTATAGACATGCACTTATTCTTCAAGATATATAAATACATACTCATCTATCCGATCCCTAATTTATCTTCATAGGTTTCTAGTGTGCCACACAATTGGCCTTGTGTTGTTACTAACCCTTTTCATGTAATTGAGTCAAGACAAAAATTGCAAATTCTCATAACGATATTCTAGATAAACTCATTTGTTATACCACCCCTTGTAATCCTTCATTCACACTTTCATCACTTGGTATTAACATCCCTTATCCGTATCTTATATATTTATCTAACTCTTCACTCACTTTTCCTTAGCCTTTAACAAGGCTTAATCTTTTATCCTCTTTATTTCTTAGGGTTTGACTTTAGTTAACATATTATTCATCTTAATGCTTCACATGGTAATTGTGAGACCTCGACCTCTATGGACTCGTAATTAGAAGTAGACGCAATAACACGAACTAAAGGTAATTTCGTTATTTCCTCTAATAAGCTCCCAAAATAAGGTTTCTAATATTTTTAAGGTCTAAGTGGGAATAAAGACCGAATGAATGATGTATAATGATGAAAACACGAAGAAAACTAGAAGTGACAATAATTTTCACATCATGGGCAAAATGGTCATTTTGCACCCCGAGTCAAAGATTTTAAGTTTTGTGAACTCGAGTACTTTTAGACTATTATGGACCTTGTCTTTGTGTTAAAAGAGTGAAAAGATTGCACATGGGAAAGGAGGAAGACAAGTGGCCTTATTAAGGGCATTTCGATAATTAAGTTGGATAAACTTTGACTATAAATATCTCATTTTTTCCAGCAGCTTCTTTATCTCTCTAGCAATTTCTTCTTCTTTTGCCTCCCATCTCACATTTCTTTCATCCTCCATGAAAGCTTCTCTCAAAGCTTTTATTACCCTCCCAAGCTAACATTAAATTTCATACTTTTGTGCACTTTTTCATAGAACCTTTGTGCTCTTTCATTCTCACTTTAAAACCCTTGGAAAGTCTTACTTCCATACTTCCTCTCACTAGTTAGGTGTTTTAGAGAGAGAAAGAGGGAGCTTCTATAATAGCTTGAAAATTTTTGGAAAGAAATTCAATTACAAAACTACCAAGGTGAGTAGTGAATTAGAGTTGATTTTTAAGTGTTGAGAATAGCTAGTGATGAGACTTGGGAATGTTTTGCAATTGAGGTTGTTTACTCATTTTAAAGTGATTAAGATGGTGAAAATAGATAGCTATTTAATGGCAATTAAAAGCTAGTTAGGAGATAGCTTTTAGAATTTATAATTATGTGAATTGAATTAATTGTGATGCTAATGTGATGATAGGTTCCAACGAAGCCCCATAGCCCCATTTGGACCATTAAAGGAAGTTGGAGTTGGGTAACGATTTAACAAATACCGATGAGTGAACTTGCATTTCAAAATATTTTGGGAAGTGCTTACATGTTTAAACGAATCATTTGAAAGTTCATTTGTTTTTGCTTTAAAAATATACTTGGGGAACAAGCCTCTGGTGAAATATTTATATCTTGTGAAAATGTGCCATATAAATGGTTCCTGCGTATCATATTGTATGGATATGTATATTATGCATTGGTTGTTCCTTTTTGTGTGATAATGATGACCCAGCTATGTGAGTGTAGGAGTGCACATGAGCTGATGATGACCTAGCTATGTGCAGTGTAGGAGTGGACATGAGCTGATGATGACCCTGCCATGTGTGAGTAGGGAGTGCACATGAGCTGAGTGTGGAGGGATGGTATTCATGATGGTGTATGCATATATATCAATGTTATAGAAAGTTTATGAAAATGTTTGTGATTGTATGGCATGATGAATCTTGAAAATTTCCCATTTACTCGAAAAATGATTTTATTGCAGCACCAAATGGATGTTTAGTGCAAAGAAGGTTCCTTTTTATCTAGGTGCCCTGCTTCTCACTGTAGCAAGAAACATTCTGTTTTACTGCTTGAAACTCGCTACAGCGAGAAACATTCTGTTTGGCCACCTAAAACTTGTTGCAGCGAGAAACTTTTGTTTTGCTTCTTGAATATCGCTGCAGCGAGAAACTTTCTGTCTTGCATGCTCCCTTGTTTGGTTGCTGCCCCATTTTCTATTTCATTAACACCATAGTTGATCATGGACTCCCAACATTAAGGAATTTATTTAATTAAGTTCGAAATGAGGGGTTTTAGAGAGAAACCCTCGGCCAGCTGATAATTTGAGCCTAAATTCGCTGCAGCTGATAATTTTAAAGAAAATACCTTTCCGCTGTAGCGAGGACCTGTCGTTTCATTTGACTTGCTTGAATGTTACTAAAGCTTTCATTCTTTAAATCCTTTGTTATACATGGATCCTTCATCATCAAGTGATTTACCAACTAAGGGTTTAATGAGTGATTTTAATAAGAACTAAACTAAATTGCATTGTTTTGAAAATAAATGCATCATGATTTCTTTAAACTTTTCTTCTCGTTTGCTTGTTCCCTTCTTATGTTCACTCATTGAGTTGTACTCACCATTTTCAACTTCATGTTTTTAGATCAAGAGGTAGTTGGAACCTAGGTCGAGGTGTGCATGTAGTTTCATCTCCTTGGTAGGTATCTTGGCATTCCGTAGCTGCACCTTCACCTTGGTCACTCTGCTGAAAGTCTAGAGTCATTTTTGTTTGTAAATACGTACATGTGATGTAAAGTACTAAGATGTATGCCTTAGACCATATATGTATATTTTGATTGGTAAAGCCACCATGAATGGAAATGGTTAA
Organism: Theobroma cacao; assembly: GCF_000208745.1. Classification (NCBI taxonomy): domain Eukaryota; kingdom Viridiplantae; phylum Streptophyta; class Magnoliopsida; order Malvales; family Malvaceae; genus Theobroma; species Theobroma cacao. The sequence goes on along the minus strand of NC_030859.1, from coordinate 9,478,284 downwards.
TGTTATTTTGGGCTAATATAAATGCAGTTCTTGATTGTTATAACTTACTATTAAAGTACTTAAGGGTTAAGATTATGAGATGTAAATATAGGAATAGTTAACGGGATGATGAGCAGGATTCTATAAATAGGCTTGCTTGGGCTTAGTGGACTATGTCCATTGAGTCCATGCCCCGATCATGGCTTGGAAATTGGGTCGTGACAGTAATTTATCTCAATGTAGCCGTCTCAAGAAGTCTTTAACTTATCTTTTACTTACATGCCAATATATAAGGCAATAAAGAAACTTTTCAATTCACTCATATAAACATTTTCCCAACGCTCTTAAAACTCCAATTAATAAAGCTTAACATTAAAACCAATGACCATACTTTAACTTGTGAGTTTCATCTTCATGCCACTTACAATTTGCCCATGCTTTCTAGCCCTAAGGGGTTCATAATGCGACAGCGTTGGGCAGTCAGCGCTGTTGTGAGACCTCAACCCTTATAGGCTCATAACTACGCATAGATGCAATAACACAAGCAAGGGGTAGTTTCGTCATTTTCTCTAAAAAGCTCCCAGAAGAAGGTTTTATGATATATTAAGATCTAAATAGGCATAAGACCAAATAAATAATGTGTAATGATGAAAACATGAAGAAAACTAGAGGTGGCATTATTTTTCACAATAGGGGCAAAATGGCCATTTTGCACCTTAAGTCAAAATTTTAAGTTTTCGTTAACCCGAGTAGTTTAGATCATTGTGGACCTTGTCCAAGTGTCAAAAGAAAAAAAAGATTGCACAAAGGATTGGAGAAGAACAAGTTAACTTGTTAAAGGGCATTTTCGTAATTTCTAAGGGAATTGGATAAGTTTGAGTTATAAATATCTTCTCCTTCCAGCAGCTTCTTCAATTTTCAGCAGCTTCTTCTTCTTCCTCCTTCCATCTCATGTTTGTTTCCCCCTCCATGGAAGCATGGTATGAAAACTTCATAACTTTCTCTCTCTAGCGCCAATTTTCATGCCTTTGTGCACCTTTTCATGGAACCCTTGTGCTCTTTCACTCTTTTACTTTAAAACCCTTGAAAAATCTCACTTTCATACTTTCTCTCACTAGTTAGGTGTTTAGAGAGAGAAAGAGAGAGAAAGCTCCCATAATAGCTTGAAAAACTTTATTGGAAAGAATTTCAAAGTTTTAAGCTACCAAAGTGCGTGGTGAATTAGAATTTATTTTTAGTGTTGGGAATGATTAGTAAGTAAACTTGTGAATGTTTGTAGTTGAGGTTATCCACTCATTTTAGAGTGCTTAGAGTAGTGAAAAATAAATAGCCATTTAAATGGCAATTGGAAGCTAGCTAAGAGAAAGCTTAGATTTTACAAGTATGTGAATTGACAAATTGGTGATGCTAATGTGATGATAGGTTCCAACGAAGCCCCATCATCCCATTTGGACAATTAGGGAAGTTAAGATCAACTAAAGGCTCAAATAATACCGGTGAGTGAACTCGCATTTCAAACTGATTTTGGGAATGTGAATGTATTGTACTAAACAATGGATGATTTTACCTAACTTTTCTTAAAAACTAGTGCCTTGGGAACAAGCTTTTGATAAATGATTTTGTGTTGGGATATGTGGCTGTTATGGATTCATGCACTACTACATTATGATGATATATATATATATATGTTGTGCATGATAGTTGATATTGTGTATGATGAATATAACCTTGTGTGTGCACGATGTGGGGGGGATGCACATGTCGGTGATGATGGTGGTGTGGGAGATGGATGGTGATAGTGCCCGTGTGCACGATGTGGGGGGATGTACATGATGGCACTGATTGTGCACGATGTGGGGGGATGCACACGATGACTCCGGCTATGTGCATGATGTGGGGGGATGCACATGAGCTGGGTGTGATGATGGTGATATTGGTGCTTATCTATGCATTTATGTATATATCTATGTTTATGAAATAAAAGCTCATGAGTATGGTATATGTTTGTAATGCATGTGAAAATTTGACATGTTGAACTTTGGGAATTACATGTGTTTCATGTTGCTTTTGTCATTTTAGCGGGATGGCCCTTATTGAGGGAATGGAAATCTTGTTCTAGGTGCTCTGTTCTCGCTGTAGCGAGATTCATTCTCGTTGCAGTGAGAAACTCTCAGGTTTTTGAGGGCCTCATCAGCTTGGTTCTCGCTGTAGTGAGATAGTCATTGTGCAGCTAGAAGCTCTCTGTTCCATCATTTGGATTTCGCTGCAGCACGAAAGAATGTCTTTCCGCTGCAGCGAGGACCCATCGTTTTCTTTACTTGATTTGCATGAATGCTATTAAAGTTTTAACTCTCCAACTCCTTTGTTGAGCATGGACCTTTTCATTAATGGATTTACTCATTGGGGTTTAAATGAGGGGTTTTGATAAGAATGAAACTAAATTGTATTGCTTTGAAACAAGTGCATCATGATTTTCAAAATTTTCCTATTGATTGCTTGTTCCCTTCTTGTGTTCACTCATTCGGTTTATACTCACCGTTTTCAACTTCATGTTTTCAAATCAAGAGGCAGTTGGTAACTAGGTCAAGGTGTCTTCATATATTCAACCCTTGGTAGGTGTCTCGACATTCAGTAGCTGTACATTTGTCCGAGTCTCTTTGCTGGAAGTCAAGTACTCTTTTTGTTGTGTATGGATAAACCCAATATAAATTATTAAGACTTATGTTTTAGACAATATATATATATAGTTTGATCAGTATGCCATTATGAATTGGCAAATGGTTAACACTATCTTGATTTTAAGTTATGAAGTGTGACTTAGCAATATTTGATGGAATAATGAGCAACATAATATAGATAGGCTTGCTTGGGTTTAGTGGGCTACGTCCACTGGGCCCTTGCACCGGTTATGGCCCGAGATGTGGGTTGTGATAGTTGTGACATTGCAACTACTGGAATTTACTTTTTTAAATGGATTCTGCCACCTTTAAGGCTACGACACTAATTGTTCTCAACCGTGTGGCTTCCCTCTGAGTCTATATCACAATTAGCAAAACTAACTTTCTATCACAGGTACACAATTGGAACATTGATTTCAACATATCTATTTCAGCTTTTGCGGTATGCCAAAATCGTCCTTTGGGCATATTTCACTACCAGCATTCATATATCTTTACCATAACATTTTAATGCAAACTTGGTTAGACAATTGCTTCTAAATAACTCTTAAATACATAAACATCAAGTTGTATACCACTTAATGTTAAGATCTTAGCTTTACTCACCAATCCTTAATCAATTACATTCATAAGATGGACATTTCACTTAATTGTTGCATCTCGCCTTTACGGTCATAAGATCAAAATTTTCTAAACTTAGGATGCAGAAGCTCCCTCTTAGAACTTATCCAAAAATTGATATTCTCCAAATCTTTTACCTCTGGGATGATCACATTCAAAACTGACCATCTTTATCATAGATTGCATACTGAACCCAATAAACTTTTAAATTGTTCGTTAAAGCAATTCGTATATCAAACTCAAATATAGAACTCCATATGGCATTTAGACTAGATTCGACATTTCTTAGTCATTTAACTTTAAGCTATCAAATCCACAACTAGTCCTTTAATCCTTTGACCTCACGTTAAGCATAACAAAGTTCAAGCTCCTTCTTAGGGCAAATTCGTTTACTAACCTTTCAGTTGATGACCACGCATCAATCATAATAATCATTGATTTTCACCCTTAGCTAATTCATGTACTTATAAGTATAACCCATAATAATTCAAATCAAACCTTGGGATCTCACAATCACTTAATTGAAATCAAACCCAGCTCCATCTAAGCTGCTATACACATATTCGACACTTATATGCTTATAAAACGTTTCAAAAGGCCACACCATTTTTATAAGGGCATGTCAAGCTCAATTAACATAGTGCACTTACCTCCATGCACATAAACATTGGTTTAGATTGTAATACTCCGTACTTTGTTATGGGGACTAATAAAGCTTACCGGATGCCAATTGAGGCATAATAAGGTGTTTTGGATACCAAGGAGACAAGTGAAAAATGTTGAAATAAAATAATATTAAATATTAATATTTAATCGGATGTCGAAATTAGTCATGAAGAAGGATCATATGGTCGATCCAAGTGGGGGAAAAGAAGTACGAATGAATTTTGGAGATAAACGACATAAATGAAACCTACGTGTTATTGTTAAGTCGAGCCAGCGCTGGTAAGTAAATATTTAAATATTATGGTAATATCGCATTGAAGTACAATTTCAATATTTTGGTGGTACACGTACAGAGGAAGGAAGATAGATGAAAATTGGAATTTTTAGACGTGTCGGAAAGACCAAATTTTACAATATGAAAGTTGGAGGATTATGTAGTGAAATTAAATGGAAGAAATAAAATAAACAAATAGTAAAATAATAATACAAGTATATATATAAAAAAAAAAGAAGAGAGAAAGACCAATATGGGCAGCCACCTATGTGGTCAATTAAAGAATCAATACATATTTTTTTATGGTGGTAGGGGCCGGCCAAGTTGGTAAGAAAGAATGAGATAAAGATGAAATATAGAAAAGATAAGAAAGAAGAAAAAAAAAAGAAAAGTCAAAGTTGGTTAAGTGAATAAGGAAAAAGGAAAGAGAGAAGTCAGTTGTGAGAGAAAGCAAAAGGAAAGCAAAAGAACAAAGGAAAGAAAAAGGAGAGAAACAGCCAAGGGAGAGAAAGAGAAAGAAGAAAGGAAAGAAAAAACAAGAGAAAAGTCGAGAGGTGAGGAAAAGAAAAGAAAGAAAAGGAAGGGAGAAGGAGCTGAGTTTGAGGGGGCGGTTTTGCTGCCATTTAGGGAGGAAATGAGAGCTATTTTTCTGCCATTTTAAGGGAAAGAAAGGGCCAATTTTTTAAGGCTGAAAAGAGTAGCTTTGGCTACTTATTTTTTAGGTTTTAGCTGTCAATTTTGAATGTGAGATGAGCAGCTTTAGCTGCTGATTTTTGAAGGCGAAAGGAGTAGCTTTCGCTACTGATTTTTGAGGTTTTGGCTATCGATTTTGAGGGGAGATGAGCAGCTTTAGCTACTGATTTTTGAAGGCTGAAAGAAACAACTTTGGTTGCTGATTTTTAAGGTTTTGGCAGCCAATTTTGAGGGTGAAATAAGCAGCTTAGGTTGCTGATTTTTTAGGTTGAAAGGGACAAAAATTTACTGTCAACAGTGAGAGAGAGAGATGAGGAAATGGTGGCCGGCTTGTGAGTGTAAGGAAAGAAAAATAATAATAACAAACAATGGAAAGAGCCCATGAGAGGAGGCCCAATGGCAATAAGGAAGGGTAGGCCCAAAAGAAAAGAACGGTGGAGACTTGGGCTTGGGTCAACCTAACCCAAAAAGGTAAAAAAAAAAGAAAATTTCCTTGCTTTTTTTTGGGCTTGTTATGAAGTTAAATTAATTAGGGGTAGCCCACTTTTTTAGTTAAATTTTGGTTATTAGTGATATGAATTAAATTTAAATTACTTTAATACAATAGTTAAAAAATTCTTTTATGATTTCTCATAGGACTAAAGTAAAGAAAAAAATATGAAATTGATGAATAGTGCTCAAGTGAAGTTAAGAAATTTTAAATGATACGTTGTAAAGAATTATTATTGTCGAAGGAATTTATTTGCACAATTTAGTTGAAAGTGTTAAGTTGAGCGGTATAATATTTGGAAGAAATATGGAGAAATAATGTGGGTTGAAATTCAAAAATAATTGGATAGATTTGAAATGACTGTGGTTGCCATAAATATAGTTAATACTGTGGAAATATAAGATGGATTTGGGCGAAAATTATTTTGAAAGGTTGAAGTTGGCACAAGGCATCATAAATAAGTTGTCAGATATATAATATAAGGAATTACGTAAGCAACTGATATAAGTAATTTCAGTAAAAATATATTAAGATGTGAGTTAATTGAAGATGGTTTCATGATAGGATGAAAAATATAAATTTGAGTAAGGATTAATTGATTGAAGTGCTACCCGTATACGTATGTAATTAAATATATTGAGTTGTAATTATTGCTAGGAAGTGCAAAGGCAAGGTTAGAGTACTGTGGTGGCGTGCCAGAGTAAATAACGAGCGATCGGGCTATGAAAATAGTTAGAGACACCTCCGAACAAATAGCGACTTAATATCTCGTTGTTACAAAGTAAGTGAACTTGCATTTCAAAAATGCTTTGGGAAATATAATTGTATTTGGATGAAACATTTGAATGATTTTATCCAACTTTTCTTTAAAAATGTGTGCCGGGGAACAAGCCCTTGATAAATTGTTTTAGTGTTGTGAAAATGTGAAATGTGCGAAAGGATGAATCCATGTGCTCCTATATTATGTTGGTATGTATATACATGAATATATGTTGTGCATTGATGAATAATGTTGAATGATGATGATGACCCGGCTATGTACAAGTAGGGAGTGCACATAAACCGATGATGACCTGGCTATGTACGAGTAGGGAGTGCGCATAAGCCGATGATGACCCAGCTATGTGCGAGTAGGGAGTGCACATGAGCGGATGATGATGACCGGGCTATGTGCGAGTAGGGAGTGCACATGACGATGAATGAAGTGGGGGTGGTGTACTTGTTTATATATGTTCATATAGGTATATGTGATAGAAAATTTATGATTATGATATGTGATTGAAATGAAGAACGAGAAACATTTCTTTTATACTGCCTTGCTTGGATAATTGCTGGAAATTTCCTTTCTTTCCAATTTCATGCTGAATACAATTCCTTCATCAGTAAATGATTTTACAACCAAAGGTTTAAAGGAGGGATTTTGATAAGAACTTGAACTAAATGGCATTGTTTTCAAATAAGTGCATCATGCTTTCTAAACCATTCCTTGTCATTGCTTGTTTCCTTCCTATGTCCACTCACTGATTTTGTACTCACGTTTTCAAAATTCATGTTTTAAGTTTCCTGAGTGAAAGGTGGTTGGATTCTAAGACGAGGTGTTCCTCCCTATCCATTGCTCGGTAAGTTTACCACAACATTAAATGTTAGCAACCGTGTCCAGAGTCACTCTGCTGATGGTCAAGTTCTAATTAAGTGTATATGAATACTTGTTGTGAAACGATGAGATTCATTTGTCAAACTATATATGTGTATTATGGTTGATGATGCCATTCTGAATGCATAGTTAGGGTTTATGAATTATTTTCAAAGGAACTATATTTGAACGCTATAGATTTTGATTTCGAATGAGTATGGATTAATGTATAAGATATTATAAAGAGGCTTGCTTGGGCTTAGTGGGCTGAACCCATTGGGCCCTTACGCCAGTCATGACCCGAAAATTTAGGTTGTGACAAACGTGGAATCAGAGCTCTAGGTTTAGTTGAATCCCAGAGTTTTTTGTATTATCGGCGTAGTTGTTGGAGTCCGTGCAGAGTCTTGTCCTTGGATTGTGGGTGCGCAACGCAAGTCATGGACAAGAGGCTGCATGGGCCCTTACTTCATTAGAAACCTACCTGTTCTTATGATGTCTAGATGGATGAGTAATTAATACTTGATTACAAATAGTTGGAGGTGCGTCGGTTGCACACGCCATCTCTAGAAAAGACGATAGTCCCAATACCCCTCATAGTACAAGCGAGGGATCGCTAAATTCCACTGCCAAGAGCCAATGGTGCCCTGATCTAGGTAATCCAGAAGGTGACCTGTCCCAAATTCCTATTAACTGGATTCCTCCAAAATTAGAAGAATGGTTTCGTATTAAGGAAAGCCTCGAGAGTAGCAAGAGTCTTGAAAGTGAGGACAGCTCTGACATTCAGAAAGCTGTAAGAAATTTTCTTTTGAAAAGATCTGAGAAATGGCATAGGGAAAAGACGAAAGAGGCAGTTGCAAAGGGAAATATTCATCCTAGGAAAGTATCTGCTGTCCGAAACTTTCCTCCTAGTTATGGAATAGGTGCTGCGCCTGTGAGTAGTGAGGAATACAAAAGGACACAGCAAGCTTGGGTTGAAGATAAAATGAGAAAATCTCAAGAGGAAGAAGAGGACCTAGAAGAGGATCCGTTGATGTGCTCGGATCAAGGCGACGAGGATCCTAAAGACACTTAATACCTTCGTTGAATTTTGTATCACTCTAAGTCTAAGCAGATGCGGTGTAAAGGAAATAGTAGTAGTTATCTATACAAAAGAGTTAACAGCTAGCTTATATTTTGTATGACTTGAACAGATTATAAAGTAGCCGTTTAAATGACTGGATGTGTATGGGAATCTTTTGGTATGACAGAGGTAGACTAGCAATACAATTATTGAGGAAGGATATTCACCTTAATGGCGTGGTTGGCCGCCTTAGATAATTATTAAGGATTGACGTAGAAAGTCATTAATGGTACAAACAACTATGAGGCCTGACAAACGATTACCAATTAATGGTGGAAAGGTGAAATTTGAAATCACAGTTGCATTTACAATTCAGAAGGATATGGGAGAAATCAATTGAGTCTATAGGTGACATTTAGAATGGATGATGTGATTAAGTTAAGGATTGTAAAAAAATATATATATCTAGGTATGGAGGGAACTACAAAATGATGCCATGACATTATAAGATGATAATTTGGCACAAATATAGACTAAGGGAGGTAAATTATGGAACTTGGGAGAAGGTGAATCCTGGATTTAATAAAGATTGTGAATGTAAAATGTGGAAAAAGATGAACTATTTTCATAGCTATTTGTACTGAAAGTCAACAAAACTATTTGAGTTACAAGACAAGAAAGACAAATAATTGTGAATGTTAAGGAATTGTGGAATGTCATAAATGGTCAATAATTTTGTGTGTGGTATTATATATTGAGAATTTGATGCACAATATGGCAATATTGCCTTAAGGTGGGACTTATTGGTTGAAGGTAAATGTTAAAGGATAAAAATGAGTTTGAAAATATTGACTCGGCTTAGTGCATGTGATAAGCAAAATAGATGATACACATGGTCATGAAAAATGTGAGATTTTTTAAAAAAAAAAAAAACTTGCTGAGGAGCCTAACGGCTAAGTCACGGGTTAAGTGATCACGTGCGGTGAGACATAAGTTTAAGATAGGTATCCCTAAGGAAATACTTAAAGGAGTTCTGCTAGGGATTTTGTGAAAGCAAGAATTAAGTTATGTGGTTATAAAGAGGAAGCCATAAGCTGGAAGTGATATTCGTATTGACATATAAAAGTACTCGAGGAGGACCTTGTTTCAAGTCTTGTAGTTTCGAGTACAAACTGCAAATTAGTCCAGGGAGAATGATATCACATTAGTATGGAAGAATAGAACAAAGGATGATTAAAGATAATCTAGATAATGAAGTCCAATAATGAAAACTTCCTAATGTAATATGGAAATTAGAATTCGGAAATGCTTAAGGCATGCACAATTCGAATGAGTCTAAGTTTTAGGTGACTCATTAAAGTCGAAAGGCAACAAGGATATAATATATATGTTAGAGGTATGAAGAATAATTGTGAAATAAGAATGACTTTTAGGGATTGTGATATTGCATAAGATGCAATGATCCAATAAAGATAAACCTTTGAAAGATCAACGAGATTATAAAGCATATACGAATACCAGATTGCAATTTAATGCAAATGACATTTAGCAAGTGAGATGTGATTAATGACATTGTGAAGCAAGGATATATGGTACGAGGAAACTCAAGCATATAATTAGAAATGATATAAACGATATGAAGTTATGCATAGGCATAACAAGAATGCTGACATGCACTATGAGGATTATTATATTGAATCTTGGATAGGGATAAAGATGAATAAAGGGAAATGTAGTCCAAGGCATGCGAACACATTGATCCTTATGTGTAATGAGGAATGTTGACATTTTGAATGCATGTACATACGTATATGTGAAATTGATGACTTGACCAACTGAGGTGAAGAATTGTTCTCAATAATTTAAGATTTGAACTTTATGTGTTTAATGAGTAGTATAAATGGCACAATGGCAAGAAGTCTCATTAGAAGTTGAACTATGATGATATAAGAAGTGTTGGAAAATAATCGGAGAAATGAGATTAAAGAAATGTGATCCATAGCGTAGGAATAATTGAAGTATGTGGCATAAATGCAAGATAAACCTAAAGTATGTGGGAATAATTGAAGGCATTAACCTTCCTCAATGTTGAAACCATGTACAGAAATGAGTATGGTATGTTTATAATGTTGTAGGCTACATAATAGCATATGGGGATAAGATCAATGAATGAATGTCAAGAAGTTTGGCAAGGAGCAAAATAATAGGATGGTGATTAGGTATACACAAGTAAGTATAATATGTGATCGAAATTGGTATGATTGAGATGAAGTTATGGTTCAAATTTAATGATAGTGATAAAGGCATGCTTGGTGTCTCGATATAAGAGATCATGATTGTGAAAGGTACTACTGATCTGTTCTAAAGGATAATATTGACATAAATGAAGTATTCAAATTGAACTGGAGGTGAACAAGGTGAATAAATCGAATGTCCCTATAAAGGGGGAAAACGAATAAGATCATAGAGTGAGATTGATAACTCGACACCGACATGAATTCGAGGACGAATTCTATTTAAGTGGGGGAGACTATAATACTCTGTACTTTGATATGGGGACTAATAAAGCTTATCGGATGCCAATTGAAGCATAATAAGGTGTTTTGGATACCAAAGAGACAAGTGAAAAATTTTGAAATAAAATAATATTTTTACTAATAAAATAATATTAAAATATTAATATTTAATCAGATGTCGAAATTAGTCATGAAGAAGGATCATATGGTCAATCCAAGTGGGGGAGAAGAAGTACGAATGAATTTTGGAGATAAATGACGTAAATGAGACCCGCGTGTTATTGTTAAGTCGAGCCAGTGTAGGTAAGTAAATATTTAAATATTATGGTAACACCGCGTTGAAGTACAATTTGGATATTTTGTTGGTACACGTACAGAGGAAGGAAGATGATGAAAATTGGAATTTTTAGACGTGTCGAAAAGACCGAATTTTAAAATATGAAAGTTGGAGGATTATGTAGTGAAATTAAATGGAAGAAATAAAATAAACAAATAGTAAAATAATAATACAAGTATATATATATAAAAAAAAAAAGAGAAAGACCAACATGGGCAGCCGCCCATGTGGTCAATTAAAGAATCAATACATTTTTTTTATGGTGGTAGGGACCGGCCAAGTTGGTAAGAAAGAATGAGATAAAGAAGAAAGATAGAAAAGATAAGAAAAAAGAAAAAAAAAGAAAAGTCAAAGTCGGTTAAGTGAATAAGGAAAAAGGAAAGAGAGAAGTCGGTTGTGAGAGAGAGCAAAAGGAAAGCAACAGAACAAAGGAAAGAAAAAAGAAAGAAACAACCGAGGGAGTGAACGAGAAAGAAGAAAGGAAAGAAAAAAAAGAGAAAAGCCGAGTGGTGAGGAAGAGAAAAGAAAGAATAGGAAGGGAGAAGGAGTTGAGTTTGAAGGGGCGGTTTTGTTGCCATTTAGGGAGGAAAAGAGAGCTATTTTTCTACCATTTAAGGGAAAGAAAAGGTCGATTTTGGAAGGCTGAAAAGAGCAACTTTGGCTACTGATTTTTGAGGTTTTGGTTGCCAGTTTTGAGGGTGAGATGAGCAGCTTTAGCTACTAATTTTTGAAGGCTGAAAAAGAGTAGCTATGGCTGTTGATTTTTGAGGTTTTGGCTGCCAGTTTTAAGGGTGAGATTAGCAGCTTTACCTGCTGATTTTTGAAAGCTGAAATGAGTAACTTTGGCTGCTGATTTTTGAGGTTTTGGCTGTCAATTTTACGGGTGAAATGAGTAGCTTAAGTTGCTGATTTTTAAGGTTGAAAGGGATAGAAATTTGCTGCCAGCAGTGAGAGAGAAAGATGAGGAAATGGTGGTCGGCTTGTGAGTGTAAAGAAGGAAAAAAAATAATAAACAATGGAAATATTCCATGAGAAGAGGCTCAATGGCAACAAGGAAGGGTAGGCCCAAAAGAGAAGAAAGATGGATACTTGGGCTTGGGTCAACCTAGCCCAAAAAGGTAAAAAAAAAAAGAAAATTTCCTTGCTTTTTTTTGGGCTTGTTATGAAGTTAAATTAATTAGGGCTAGCCCACTTGTTTAGTTAAATTTTGGTTATTAGTGATATGAATTAAATTTAAATTACTTTAATATAATATTTAAAAAATTCTTTTATGATTTCTCATAAGACTAAAGTAAAGAAAAAAATATGAAATTGATGAATAGTGCTCAAGAGATCGGAAGNTTGGTTATTAGTGATATGAATTAAATTTAAATTACTTTAATACAATAGTTAAAAAATTCTTTTATGATTTCTCATAAGACTAAAGTAAAGAAAAAAATATGAAATTGATGAATAGTGCTCAAGTGAAGTTAAGAAATTTTAAATGATACATTGTGAAGAATTATTGTTGTCGAAGGAATTTATTTGCATAATTTAGTTGAAAGTGTTAAGTTGAGTGGTATAATATTTGGAAGAAATAAGGAGAAATAATGTGAGTTGAAATTGGAAAATAATTGGATAGATTTGAAATGACTATGGTTGCCATAAATATAGTTAATACTGTGGAAATATAAGATGGATTTGGGCGGAAATTATTTTGAAAGGTTGAAGTTGGCACATGACATCATAAATAAGTTGTCGAATTTATAATATAAGGAATTACGTAAGCAATTGATATAAGTAATTTCAGTAAAAATGTATTAAGATGTGAGTTAATTGAAGATGGTTTCATGATAGGATGAAAAATATAAATTTGAGTAAGGATTAATTGACTGAAGTTCTACCCGTATACGTATGTAATTAAATATATTGAGTTGGTATTATTGCTAGGAAGTGCAAAGGCAAGGTTAGAGTATTGTGGCGGCGTGCCAGAGTAAATAACGAGCGATCAGGCAGTGAAAATAGTTAAAGACACCTCCAAACAAATAGCGACTTAATATCTCGTTGTTACAAGGTGAATGAACTTGTATTTCAAAAATGCTTTGGGAAATATAATTGTATTTGGATGAAATATTTGAATGATTTTATCTAACTTTTCTTTAAAAATGTGTGCCGAGGAACAAGCCCTTGATAAAATGTTTTGATATTGTGACAATGTGAAATGTCCGAAAGGATGAATCCATGTGCTCCTATATTATGTTGGTATGTATATACATGAATATATGTTGTGCATTGATGAATAATGTTGTGTGATGATGATGACCCGGCTATGTGTGAGTAGGGAGTGCGCATAAGCCGATGATGACCTGGCTATGTGTGAGTAGGGAGTGCACATGAGCTGATGATGATGACCAGGCTATGTGCGAGTAGGGAGTGCACATGACGATGAATGAAGTGGGGGTGGTGTACGTGTTTATATATGTTCATATAGGTATATGTGATAGAAAATTTATGATTATAATATGTGATTGAAATGAATAACGAGAAACATTTTGTTTATACTGCCTTGCTTGGATAATTGCTGGAAATTTCCTTTCTTTCCAATTTCATGCTGAATACAATTCCTTCATCATTAAATGATTTTACAACCAAAGGTTTAATGGAGGGATTTTAATAAGAACTTGAACTAAATGGCATTGTTTTCAAATAAGTGCATCATGCTTTCGAAATCATTCCTTGTCATTGCTTGTTCCCTTCCTATGTTCACTCACTGAGTTTGTACTCACATTTTCAAAATTCATGTTTTAGGTTTCCTGAGTCAAAGGTGGTTGGATTTTAGGACGAGGTGTTCCTCTCTATCCATTGCTCGGTAAGTTTACCACAACATTAAATGTTAGCAATCGTGTCTAAAGTCACTCCGCTGATGGTCAAGTTCTAATTAAGTGTATATGAATACTTGTTGTGAAACGATAAGATTCATTTGTCAAACTATATATGTGTATTATGGTTGATGATGCCATTTTGAATGCATAGTTAGGGTTTATGAATTGTTTTCAAAGAAACTATATTTGAACGCTACAGATTTTGAATTTTAAATGAGTATGGATTAATGTATAGGATTCTATAAAGAAGCTTGCTTGGGCTTAATGGGCTGAACCAATTGGGCCTTTGCACCAGTCATGGCCTTGAAATTTGGGCTATGACATAGACCTTCCTCAATACTTAGATTTATACACCTCAATTGGGTCACAACAATCACTATTCATTCCAATCAAGGTACGGCTCTTATTACCATTATCATACGTCCTCCTTACTACCATTATCACACTTGGTCCTTTATATTGACCTTAAATACAATCCATAGTCCCTTAATTTTCTTCCCATTGACAACCATGGGTTCAAATTATAACTCCACCAAATGAATAAATTATTACGGACCTATCAGTCTAGCTCCACCTTTTTTCATGCTTAATCGGAGGGATATATCATTACATTAACCTCTCATTTGGAGCATAAGCTTAAAGCCTTTCTAACAACAGCTCGTGTCTTGGGTGGCATCTCAAACTCGGACAACGGCACTACTTATGACCTTTATGTAACGTTAGTGAAAAGGGTAGGGTACTAAGAATAGGAGTTCATATAACCTCTCGTCTATGAATTGTGCTGCAGTCACAAGCCATAAACAAGACTCTACATTAACTCCGACAACTCAGCTGACTGACATGAGAATTCCTAAGACTTGACTAAACCTAGAGCTTTGATATCACGTTTGTCACAGCCCAATTTTTGGGCCATGACCGATGCATGGGCCCAATGGGTATAGCCCATTAAGCCCAAGCAAGCCTTTTTATGCAATCTAGATCATCATTCCAAACTATCATTTCTAAAACCACATATTGTAATTCTCAACTATAAATATTTTAGTAACATTTTATAGCAACCCAATATTCACATTTGTATTATGTTAAAATAATGTCACCCGTTTGGCAACTCATATTGGCATCAGTAATCAAGTATACATAATTTGACTTCTAACATGGGTCCTAGCGGATTACATTACATATGCGAGTTCATAGAAACAGACTCTTGACCGTTAGCGGAGTGACTCTAAGTGAAGGTACAGCTACTGAGATGTCGTAGTACCTACCAAAAGATGGGCATACGTGGACAACTCAATTTAGGTCCCAACTGCCTCCGAACCTGAAAACATGAAGTTCAAAAAAGTGAGTATAAAACTTAGTGAGTGAACAGGTAAGCGGTACGAAGAGATTTTGAAACCATGATGCACTCTAGTTACAAACTGCAATACCCTATACTTTGATATGGTGACAAATAAAGTTTATCGGATGCGAATTTAGGCCAATTATAATGTTTAAACGTGATGGAAGATGAAAGGAGTAGTTTAGGATAAAATGATCCGTACGTAAAAAAATAATAATAAAATAATAATATTATATCGAAAGAGAATTTGTGAGATAAAAGGGTGATTCGGTAGTCAATTGAGGCATAATAAGGTATTTTGGGTACCAAAGAGACAAGAGAAAATTTTTAAAATAAAATATTATTTTATTAATAAAATAATATTAAAATATTAATATTTAACCGGATATCGAAATCAGTCATGAAGAAGGATCATATGGTTGATCCAAGTGGGGGAGAAGAAATACAAGCAAATTTTTGGAGAATGAGCGACAAAAGTAAAATACGCGTGTTTTGCTAAGTCGAGCCAATGTAGATAAGTAAATATTAAAATATTATGGTAATACTGAGTTGAAGTGCAATTTTGATATTTTAGTAGTACACGTACAGACAAAGGAAGATAGTTGAAAATTGAAATTTTTAGACGCATCAAAGGGATCAAATTTAAAATATAAAAGTTGAAGGATTATGTAGAGAAATTAAATGGAAGAGATAAAATAAACAAATGGTAAAAATAATAATAAAAGTATGTATATATATGTATTAAAAAATAATGGAAGACCAACATGGGCAGCCGCCCATGTGGTCAATAAAAAGAGTCAAAAGACTCTTTAATTAAATAAATGGAAGGGGGCCGGCCATGTGGAACAAAGGGGAAAGAAAGAAAGGTGTGGGGGGCCTGCCAAGTTGGAACAAAATGGAGAATAAAAAAAAAATATATATATATATATATATATCTAATTGAATAAGTAAAGTGAAGAAGACAAAGAAGAAGAGAGAAGTCGATTAGTGAAGAGAAGAAAAAGAAAGAAGAAGAAGGTCGAGAGGTGAGGAAGAAAAGGAAGGTGGAAGAGTTGAGTTGAGGGGGGCGGTTTTGCTACCATTTAAGGAGGAAAAGAGAGCTATTTTTTTGTCAATTTAATGGGTGAGAGGAGTAGCTTTTGCTGCTGATTTTGAAGGTTGAAAAGTGTAATTTTTCCTGCTGATTTAAAGGCTAAACGGTATGCTTTTGTTGTTGATTTTGAAGGTTGAAAGGTGCAGTTTGGTTGTTAATCTTTGTGGCTTTGGCTGCTGATTTTTGAGGGAGAATAGTGCAGTTAAGCTGCTAATTTTTTAGGAGAAATAGAGCAGCTTAGCTGCTAATTTTGAAGTCAATATGAGCAGCTTTGGCTGCTGAAAATTATTGGTTGAAAGAAGTAAGAAATTGTGGCCGGCAGTGAGAAGGAGAGAGAGGAAGAAATTGTGGACAGCTTTTGCATGTGAGAAAAGAAAAGAAAGACAAGCAAGGTATGGCTGAACAGTGAAAGAAAGAAAAAAGAGAAGAGAAAAGAAAAGAAAAGAAAAGAAAAAGAAAATGAAAATGAAAAAGTGGGCATGGCCCAATAAGAAAAAATAATGGGCATGGCCCAATAGAAAGAAGTTGGGGAGAGACCATAAAAAGGGCCCAACAGCCATAAAGGAGGAAAAGCCCAAGAGAGAATAAAGGTGGAAAAAATTGGACTTTGACTAACCTAGTCCAAATAGGTAAAGAAAATTTTCTTTGCTTTTATTTGGCCTATTATGAAATTATATTATTTTAAGTTAGCCATTTGTTTAATTAAATTGTTGATTATTAGTGATATGTATTAAATTTAAATTACTTTAATACAATATTTAAATATTTTATTAGGAGGTGTCATAGGACTAAAGTAAAGAAGAAAATGTGAAATTTACGAATAGTGCTCGAATGGAGTTAAGAAATTTTAAATGATTCATTGTGAAGAATTATTGATGTCGGAGGAATTTAGATGCATAATTTGGTTGAGAGTGTTAAGTTGAATGGTAAAATATTGGAAGAAATGAGAAAAAATTACCAAAATGCCCTTGTGAGAAAAAAATTATTTTTCTATTGTTTTGATTTGGAAATAGTTTATAATATCTCAAAACATAATTTTAGTAACTAATACTCACAGGGGAAGCGAGAAAAACTGATGTTAAGCCTTGTGAGGTTTTGATTAACATTTTGGGTAATGAATGTCTATCGGGACGTAGCAGCGATTGTCATGGGCTCGATGGGAGTTCCGAGTCATGACACAAACAATGCAATTTAGTTTGATTTCTGGTAAAGCCTCTTAATTCAACCCTTGATTGTTTAATTCCTTAGCATTGAAAATCCATGATAAACCATGAAGTTGAAAAGAATGAAAATTTCGACAATGTCAACACAAGACAAGCAAAACAGAGAGCTTTTTGCTGTAGAAGAAAGGTGTCACAGCCCAAATACTGAGCCATGACCGGTGCATAGGCCCAATGGGAATAGCCCACTAAGCCCAAGCAAGCCTAATTATGCAATTCCGATTATCATTCCCATCCATCATCTTTAAAATGAAGTGCTATAACTCTCAAAAGTAAATGTTCCAGTAATATTTTATAACAACTAAATATTCATATTTATATTATATCAAAGTACTGTCATCATCAATCCAACATATACATACTTCATTTATAACATGACTCTTAGTAGTTTACATTACATATACATGTTTACAAGTAATAGACTCGAGACCGTCAGGGGAGTGACTCTGGGTGAAGATACAACTACTGAGATGCCATAGTACCTACCAAGAAGACGAGCATATGTGTGCGACTCAATCTAGGTCCCAACTGCCTCCAAATCTAAAAACATGAATTTTAAAAACGTGAGTTCGAAACTCAGTGAGTGAACATAAGAAGGGAACAAGCATTCAATAGGAAGAATTTGGAAATCATGATGCACTTGTTTCAAAAACAATGCAATTGATTTAATTTCTTACTAAAAACCCCTCATTTCAAACTTTAATTAACAACCTCATAGTGTTGCAATAATCCATGATCAATCCATGAAGTTAAATGGGTGAAAAATATGTCAAAAACCAAATAGGGTAGCATGTAGGACAGAATGTTTCTCGCTACAGCGAAGTTCATTCTCGCTGCAGTGAGAAATAGTATCAGTTTACATGTGTTTCATTTTTTCTAGAATATCTCCTGCTACAGAAGTCCAATTGACCTAACTTTTAAACTATTAGAAAGATAAGAGGCAAGGCTACAACTTTGATGTTTACCACTTTTCCCAGTTCAATAGGAAAGGAGTCAAAATCTTCATCAAAGTGAAGGCACTACATCAAAACCTGAGAGTTTCTCGCTACAGCGAGATTTATTTTCGCTGCAACGAGTTTCTGGCTGCCAAAACAAAATGTTTCTCGCTGCAGCGAGAAGCAGGGCACCTAAGTGAAAAAGAGGCCTCATTTGCACAAAAAATCCATTTGGTGTTGCAATAATGATCAATTTGCAAGAAAATGGGAATTTCTCAAGATTCATCATGCCAAATTTCACATGCGTTTCAATCATATATCATATTCATGAACTTTCATTTTATAAGCATAGATATGCATAAATACATAGATAAACATCAATACATAGATAAACATTAATATCATCATAATCACACACGGCTCATGTGCATCCCCCCACATCGTGCACATAGTCGGCGCCATCGTGTGCATCCCCCCACATCATGCATAATCAGTGCCATCGTGTACATCCCCCCACATCGTGCACACGGACACTATCATCATCCATCTCCCACACCACCATCATCACCGACATGTGCATTCCCCCACATCGTGCACACACACGATTATAATCATCATACACAATATCAACTATCATGCACAACATATATATATATATATATATCATCATAATGCAATAGTGCATGAATCCATAACAACCACATATCACA
This sequence comes from Theobroma cacao, assembly GCF_000208745.1. Taxonomy (NCBI): domain Eukaryota; kingdom Viridiplantae; phylum Streptophyta; class Magnoliopsida; order Malvales; family Malvaceae; genus Theobroma; species Theobroma cacao. The sequence goes on along the minus strand of NC_030859.1, from coordinate 9,459,179 downwards.
ACATAAAACCATTTAGCAAAAGCTTGTTCCCAAGGCACTTGTTTTAAGAAAAAGTTGTATAAAATCATTCAAATGCTTTGTACAAAACAGTCACATTCCCAAAACGATTTTGAAATGCAGTTCACTCACCGGTATTCCTGAACCTCTAATTGACTCTAACCTCCACTAATGGTTCAAATGGGCAAGTGAGGCCTTGTTGGAACCTATACACACACAACATCACAACCAATCCAATTTACATTAATATCACTCCAAAAGCTAGTTTCTAATTCAAATTCCACTAGTCATTCCTAATTAGCTTCCAACTATATCAAATGGCTATTCCTTGCACTACCCTAATCACACTAAAAGTGAATAAACCACTCTACAATAAAACAGCTCATAATCCCAATTACTAGCCATTATCAACAACTTAAAACCAAGCCTATTTCATCACTCACCTTAGGGTTTCTTTGTAGTTGAATTTTCTTCCAATAGCTTCCAAACAATTGTGAAAAATCTCTCTTTCTTTCTTTAAACCTCCAACTAGTTAGAGAAAGTGCTGAACAAGGACTTTTTGAGGGTTTTAAAGTGAAAGAGTGAAAAAGCACAAGGGTTCTAGTCAAAAGGGCACAAAAGTATGAAAATTAGAGCTAGAGAGAGAAAGTTGTGAAAGTTTCATATCAAGCTTCCATGGAGGATAGAAGCAACACGAGATGGAAGAAGAAGAAAGAGAAGAAGCTGCTGGAGAATGAAGAAGTTGCTGAAAGAAAAAGATATTTATAGCTCAAGCTTATCCATTCCACTTGAAATTACGAAAATGCCCTTAGCACATTAACTTGTTCTCCTTCAATCCTTGGTTCAATATTTTTACTCTTTTGATACTAAAACAAGTCCATAATGGTCTAGACATGCTTGGATTTATGAAACTTAAAAATTTTGACCCGAGGTGAAAAATGACCATTTTGCCCGTGGTGAAAATTATTGAAACTTCTAGTTTTCTTCGTGTTTTCATCATTACACATTATTTATTCGATCTTATGCCTATTTAGACCTTAAAATATCATAAAACCTTATTCTGGGATCTTTTTAGAGGAAATGATGAAACTACCCCTGGCCCGTGTTATTGCGTCTATGCGTAGTTATGAGCCTATAGGGGTTGAGGTCTCATAAAAGGCATTCTCGTTGCAGCAAAAACAGAGCCAGTGCATAGCCTCCTAAACCTGAGACTTTCTTGGCGCAGCAAGAATGCATTCTCACTGCAGCGAAAACAGAGCTAGATGAGGTTAGCGAAAATTTTCACTACTATATAAATCCAATCCTGTTGCAATGAAACTCAACTTAAACACATTTGACAATAATCAAGTTTCAACAGTCAATGCAACCACATATTAATTCCAAACCTCTATATATAGTAAATATATATATAAGCATATACACCACCACCGCCTCACCCAGCTCATGTGCACTCCCACAGCGCACATAGCCGAAGTCATCGAGTGCATCCCCCCACATTGTGCACATCTAATACCATCGTGTGTATCCCCCCACATCGTGCACAAGCAATATCATTATGTGCATCCCCCCACATTGTGCACAAATAATATTATCGCCCACACTCCCACACCCCGTCATCACCGGCATGTGCATCCCCCCACATTGTGCACACGCACGGTTCTATTTATTACATAATATTAACTATCAATACACAACATATATATATTAGCATCATATAGAGGCACAAGGATTCATCATATTGCGTACTCACAACATGAAACGTTTTAATTAAGGCTTGTTCCCATGCATAATCTTTAAGGAAAAATCAAATAAAAATCATTCACATACTTCATCAAAATATCAATGCATTTTCCAAAACATTTTAAATGCAAGTTCACTCACCTTATGATAGCGGGATTTTACATCGCTATTTGTTCGGAGGTGTATCTAGCTATTCCTGCTTGTCGGTAGCTCGTTAATTCCTCTAGCATGCCACCACAATACATTACCTTTACTGTTGTACTTCCTAGCAACAATCCCAATTCAATATCTTTAGCGTACATCATTTATACTACCCTTTTTCATTCAATCACGAATCCTTATTCAACTAACTTATATCTTGTCACATTTTTACCAAAGTTGCCTTTATCCTTTACTTGCGTAATTCTTTAGATTATAGATACTGGCAACTTATTTATAACTCCAACACATATATTAATCTTGTTTAAGGATATTTATCAAGTTTAACCATCATTTCCACAACAATTACCTAACATATGGCAACAACTACAAATTTACTTCTATCAAACACTTTCTAAGTTTACATGTAACACTATTCTCATTTACATGTTGCCACCAAGCATAACATCAATATCCATTCATACGCACCAACATCCATAACCTTTTAAGCTTTTCCTAACAACACATATATCCACACAATTCACTTCTTTTCCAAACTTCTAATCAATATAATTGCCTTCCAACCATACCCATGACACCACAATAACACTACATATTGCACACAATCATTCTCACCATAGTAAACCAATCATAAGCTTCAAATTATAGCATGAAGCTTACGACTTGGTTTTACCTTGGATTTCACCCAACAAAATTCATAATTCCCTCACACCCATGGCCACCATAGCTGCCACAAAATGATTCACTCATTATTTTTCCAAGGATTTAACCAACCATGAGCTTAAAAACACAAAATCCTTACCTTATGTTTGTTGAATTATAAAACCAAGCTTTTTCTTCCTTCCTCTCTTTTTCTTTCTTCTTCTCCTAGGGTTTAGATGTGCTGGAATTTGGGTTACAAACTGCAGGTTTAGTCCCCAAGAAGTTTGGAGAAGAAAAAAGTAAGAAAAGAAAGGAAATGAAAAGAAAACAAGGAAAAGAAATTGAAAAACTCCATTTTCATGGTGGTGAATGAGAAGATGGCGTTGGAAGCTTCAAGAATGAAGAAGAAAATATCTAGTTAGGAGGATAAGGATGGTTATGGCTGATAACGATGAGAGTCAAAGCTTTCTTTGGAAGCTTTGACCAAACTTTATGCAAAATTACCATTTTACCCTCCAAGTTTCTTCCTTTTTTTTTTTAATTTAGTCCTTCTAGCACTCTTTTAACTCTAATTTCCCTTTTATTATCTTCTTTTACATAGGTACAAATGAAATATAAAGTTTGTGCTTCAATGCGATGTCCCCATAATATTTAAAATATTCATTTACCCGCCCTATCTTTATTTAATAAAGACACGCGAGCCCCATTAACATCATATTTCTCTAAAACTTCCTCGTTCTTCCTCTCCCCCACTTAAATTGACCATATACTCCTCCTTCATGAAAAATTTCGATACTAAATAAAATATTATTATTTTAATATTATTTTATTAATAAAATACTATTTTATTCTAAAATTTTCTCTTGTCTCCTTTTGTCTCCTTAGTACCCCAAATACCTTATTATGCCTCAATTCACTTCTGATGCACTTTGTATCTCTCAAAATCTTCCCCGATAAAAATATTATTATTTTATTATTATTTTCTCGCGTGCGAAATATTTTATTCCAAACTATTTCTTTCATCTTTCATCACTTTTAAACATTATAATTAACCTCAATTAGCATCCGATAAGATTTATTAGTCACCATATCAAAGTACGGGGTATTACAGCTTTTCACAAGCTCAACCACAACCTTTCACAATGATTCTTCACGGGATCAATCAAAACCCAAAATGGTTTTTCAAAGGCTCCACCACAACCTTTAACAATGGTTTTTCATGGGATCAACCAAAACCCAACACTAACTTTTCTAACGCTAAGTCAAAACCTACTACAACTGAAATACCCCATACTTTGATATGGTGATAAATAAAGTTGATCGAATGCAAATTGAGGTCAATTAAAATGTTTAAAAGTGATAAAAGATGAAAGGAGCAGTTTAGGATAAAATATTTCGCAAGTGAGAAAATAATAATAAAATAATAATAATTTTATCAGAGGAGAATTTGTGAGATAAAAGGCAATTCAGAAGTCAAGTGAGGCATAATAAGGTATTTCAGGTACCAAGGAGACAAAATAAAATTTTTAAAATATTAATATTTAGCCGGATGTCGAAATCA
>NC_030859.1:9340556-9452375 GCF_000208745.1 Theobroma cacao | reverse complement strand
GACAGTTTGTAGATAGTCGAGTAGGACGAGAACTAAGCTCGGAACTGCATTATAGAAAGTAAGAGTTCACAGTCTTACATCCTCTTGGTCAATTGGAGCCCACGTGTCATTGCAGATCAAAACTTATATTTTGGTTATCTGTATTTCTATTCATACAATTTTTACTTTACGTTCATGTGCGAAAAATTATTTACGAATATTTCTATAAAAATTTATTTTATGAGAAAATAGAATATTTTATTTATTATTTTTGAATAGTACTAGTTGTCAACAATTTGCTTTCAAATGAACGTTTTAGATACTTAATTTTTTTTAAATCATTAAATATATATTTTCGGCTTACCTACTACATTTTTAGCAAGTTTCGAGGTTTTCGACAAAAATGACAAAAATGCCCTTGTGAGCAAAAAAAAAATGTTATGTTATGATTTGGAAATGATTTGTAATCCTTCGTATTTTGATTATTTGATAACTATTGCTCACCGGGGAAGTGCGAAAGCTAATACGAGAGCCTTGCGAGGTTTCGATCGACATTCGGGGTGAAGAATGTTTGTCGAGGCTTCGCGGCAATTGTCACGGGCTCGATGGGGAATTCCGGGTCGTGACAACAACTGCCATGACCCAATACTCTCTTCAAGCTCGTGACAACTGTCGCGATGTCTCGATAGACATTCATCCCCCGAAATGCCGATCGGAACCTCGCAAGGCTTTAATATGAATTTTCTCACCTCCCTTGTGATCAACAGTTGTAAAATAACATGTTTTGATAGGATATAAACTATTTCCAAATCAAAACAATAGAAAAATAATTTTTGTCTTATAGGGGCATTTTGGTCATTTTTCCACACTAATCTTGAAACCAGTTAAAAATGTAGTATACAAGTGGAAAACACATATTTCATAATCAAAAATGAATTTAGATGTCCAAAACATTCATTTATAGTGAAACTATATCTATTTGAATATAACAAAAGTATTCAATAAAATATTCTATTTTCTTATAAAACTATATTTATAGAGTTACTGGTAAATAACTTTTGTAGCTTAAAAGCTAAATAAATTCATTCATACTGTAATACAGATAACCAAAGTATAAGATTTAATTTATAATGATACGTGGGCCCACGAATGACCAAAAGTATCAAAAGAAATGAACCTACAGTTTTTGGATGATGCAAGTCCAACTATAGTCCTCGACGATATCAGCTATCTACAGTCTATTCTGAGCCTGAAATAGGTGGAAAGGAGGGTGGTGAGATTATAAAATCCCAGTGAGTAAACAAACATCATTTAAATCAGCTAAAGCCGAGTAAAATGAGACAATCAAAATATCCCATCACATTACGTATTTCACAATTTAAAAATTCATCCCAACCTATGTAAACGGTTGTATTTCATTTAATTTCTCATTAAGGCTTATGAGTTTCATAAACATTTGGCTCACGCCATCAAATAGTACTCGATGACACCTTGATCAGAGGCGTACACTCGAGCCCACCAAGGCTATTAAAATTTTCGTATACACGTAAAACATATCTTTATTTCGTTTTAAAACACAGCCATTCCTTGGCATTAGCGGAGTTCATCATCACGAGGTGGTTCGGCTTGACATGAACTCTAACCATACCCTAGGATATACCCTACGCGCCTCTCCGATCGAGGTATGAATATAACTGGATTTCGTGCCCCTCTAATAGGCTGGTCCATAGAACTCGCCCACTGCAGCAAGTTAAACCCACCATACAATAGAATTTGCAATAGCATGACATGGCATGTCACGACCCGAAACCTCCCTCAGGCCCATGACAACCGCCGCGACGTCCCAATTGACACTCATTACCCGGAATGCCAATCAGAACCCTGCAAGGCTTACATATCAGTTTCTTGCCTTTCTTGTGAGCAATCGTTTTTAAATATTCCATTTTAAACAATTATCAGTCGTTTCTGGCTCAAGTAAATCAAAAGACAAAAATATATCATTTTTTTATATAAAACAATATAAAATAGAAACACGTATAAATAATCTTTTGTAACGTGTAAGGAAAATAAATTCATACATACAAAAATTTACAAAGTTATAATGTACAATAATAATTACAATGACAAGTGGCCCAAAATACACCCAGTGTTGGTGCTAGTAACCTACTGTCTGTGAGATAGAAGGGTCAACTGGAATCCTCGACAAAATCGGGTATCTACAAGCTACCACAGGCCTGAAATATTTGGAAAGGAGGTGGGTGAGATTTTTCAATCCTAATGAGTAAACAGACATTATCATAAATATCTAAAGGCGAGTAAAATGGAGGCAAGTTTAAACAACATATCACAAACCATTTCATAAGGTTTTCAATTTATTTCTTAAACCATAAAATACTTGTAATTTACCAAAACAATTGTTAAGGCTTCTAACTTTTATTAAAAATAGGGCTCAAGCCAAAATTAATCCTCGGGGATACCTTGGTCGAGGCATCTAACTGAGTCTGCCAAGGTTGTTAAGATATTTACATGTGAAACACATTTTTATTTTTAAAACAAGTCGTTCCTTGGCGTTGGCCGAGTTACACATTCACGTGGGGGTTCGACGTGAAGTGAGCTCTAATACTACCCCGGGAGTTACCCTTGTCACGACCCAGAACCTCCCTCAAGCCCATGACAACCCCCGCGACGTCCCAATTGACACTCATTACCCGAAATGCCAATCAAAACTCCGCAAGGCTTACATATCAGTTTCTTGCCTTTCTGTGAGCAATCATTTTTAAACATTCTATTTTAAACAATTTGCAATCGTTTTCGACTCAAATAAATCCAAAAAAAATTTTAAAAAAAAAAGATTTATAGACAAATATCACTATTCAAAATATTGATTAAAATATAGTATTTTTATATAAAACAATATTTATAGAAACACGTGTAAGAAATATTTTGTAATGTGTAAGTAAAATAAATTCATACATACAAAAATTTACTAAGTTATAATGTACAATAATGGTTACAATGACAAGTGGCACAAAATACACCTAGTGTTGGTGCTAGAAACCTACTGTTTGTGTGGTAGAGATGTCAACTGGAATCCTCGACAAAATTGGGTATCTACAAGCTACCACAGACCTGAAATATTTGGAAATGAGGTGGGTGAGATTTTGCAATCCCAATAAGTAAACAGACATTATCATAAATATCTAAAGGCGAGTAACAGAGAGGCAAGTTTAAACAACAAATCACAAACCATTTCATAATGTTTTCAATTTATTTCTTAAACCATAAAATATTTGTAATTTACCAAAACAGTTGTTAAGGCTTATGTCTTTTATAAAAGAAAACAAGGCTCAAGCCAAAACTAATCATCGGGGATACCTTGGCCGAGGCATCTAACCGAGTCCGCCAAGGTTGTTATAACATTTACATGTGAAACACATTTTTATTTTTAAAACAAATCGTTCCTTGGCATTGGCCGAGTTACACATTCACGTGGGGGTTCGACGTGAAGTGAGCTCTAATACTACCCCGAGAGTTACCCTCCTTGCCTCTACAACCAAAATAACTATATAACCAGGTTTATCGTGCCCCTCTAATAGGTAGTCCACGGAAACCCATCACTGTAGTGACTAACCCACCAATTTTAATAAAATTTCGACAGTATAACGTGGCTTTTATTTATTTATCCAGCCTGCATAGTAAAAACAGCTTACATAAATTCCCAATGCAATTTATCAAATATAGCCACATATACTCATATTTCATAAGCCATTCATAGGAAAATATATATCTCAAAATAATTGTCAGCCTCCAATTACTCAATTTCATAATCAACACAATATATTTTTTATTTGTCACATTTATTTCTAAAACATCAAAAATCCCATTTTAATCTCATTTTCATTTCATAAAATCCATAAAGATCATTTAAAAATAAACTCTAGATAATTTACAATAATAATAGGTTTACTCACCGTTTGTACAAACTAATTGCTTTTTAGGTGCCCCAATAACTACTCATCGGGTACGATTTCCTTGCCTTTATCGGAAGGTTCTCCTCCTAGACACATTGTAAAAATTTACTCAATTCATCACATTAATGCTAAATCACTATATATTTGACTTAAATCCTATACTAATGCATGGTATGAAATGCAATAGCCAAAAATGGCTTAAATGCGGTATTAACCTATTTTTGGCACTTTACCCGATAAATTGCTGACGCGCTCCATTTTAGCTCTAAATCGTCCCATTCTCTCTCCAACATTTCTAACCATTAAATATCAGCCAATAACCTTCTAAAATCACCAAAATCAGTTCACTTTCCTCCTTGAAATATTCGGCCAAAAATGGAACATTAACTCGGTAAATTTTCTACTTTGTTTTTCTATCACATTTAACCATTTTTTATCATTTTCTCTTCATTTCTCTTAGAATAAAAATCAGATCATCATCATTGTACCTCATTTCAGATTCGGCCAAGGGTGGGTATTGTGAAAATTTAATGCTTTCTTGCCAAATTTAATTTCTAAACACATTTAACTAACTAAAACTACCAATTTAACTAAAAATCAAAACCTAAAAATTTCAAAATCTCTCCCCTAGAAATTCATCCAGCCCTTGATGTCACTGTTAGATCTCTCTCCTCAAGCATGCTAAATGGAAACAAAGGCATAGGAAAGCTAGAAATCAAGCTAAAGTCGAAAAATCTTACCGTTAGATGCGTAAACAGGCGAAAAACGCGAATTCCCCTTTGAATTTTTCTAGTTTCGCTTTGTTTTCTTTCTTTTCTTCCTTTCCTCTCTATTTCCTCTCTTGTTCTTCCTTATGGCCGGACATCACTTAAAATGGGGTTTAAATGGGCTGACTTTTCATTAAAATAATATTATATCATTAAAAAAATGCCACATGTCACTTTCCCATTGGCCCATTTTTAAAATTTCATCCATTTGTTTCCAAATTTTCACCATACACTTGTCCCACATATCCATAGCTTAGATAAAATTCTCAGACTTATCCAAAGTCTCGGTGGAGTAATTTTTTAAATTTACACTTTTGCCCCCGTAAAAGTGAAAAATTACATTTTTGCCCAAAAAACTGAAAAATTGCCCATAGACATATTTTTCATCCCTTATACTCATACCATTCTCCAATTTGTCAAATTTGATCTAAATTCTCTCAAAATCTCAAATTTTGTCCATGGGTGGAAAAATTACAATTTTGCCCCTAAACATCAAAATTTTCAATTTTTCCCCAAATGAACCCTCGAACTCCGAACAATCATTTTTAGTCATTCCTTGACTATAAAATGTTAAATTTCATCCTACGATTTCTATTTGAACTAGCTCGAGGTTAAATCAATTCAAGTGTACCGTTAGGTACAATATCGGGTTTCGTCTATTCTTAAGGACTTTCCTAGCATAATAACATGCTACTCAGTGCCTGTATATTATGACATGTGTTTATAGGGTCGGGTTTTACAACCCTCATCGCCTCTACAACTGAAGTAATTACATAACTGGGTTTACCATGCCCCTCTAATAGGCAGTCCACGGAAACCCGTCACTGTAGTGACTAAACCATCAATTTTAATAAAATTTCGACAATATAACATGGCTTTTATTTATTTACCCAGCCTACATAGTAAAAACAGCTTACATTTATTCCCAATGCAATTATAAAATATAGCCACATATACTCATATATCATAAGCCATTCATAGTAAAATATATATTTCAAAATAATTGACAGCCTCCAATTACTCAATTTCATAATCAACACAATATATTTTTATTTGTCACATTTATTTCTAAAACATTAAAAATCCCGTTTTAATCTCATTTTCGTTTCATAAAATACATAAAGAGCATTTAAAAATAAACTCTAGATAATTTACAATAATAATAGGTTTACTCACCGTTTGTACAAACTAAATGCTTTCTAGGTGTCCCGATCACTGTTCGTCGGGTTAGACTTCCTTACCTTTACCAGAAGGCTCTCCTCCTAAACACATTGCAAAATTTACCCAATTCACCACATTGATGCTAAATCACTGTATAATTGACTTATATCCTATACTAATGCATGGTATGAAATGCAATAGCCTAAAACGGCTTAAACGCGGTATTAACCTATTTTTGGCACTTTACCTGTTAAATTGCTAACACACTCCATTTTAGCTCTAAATTGTCCCATTTTCTTTCCAACATTTCTAACCATTAAATATCAGTCAATAACTCAGTAAAATCACCAAAATCAGCTCACTTTCCTCCTTGGAAAATTTGGCCAAAAATGGGGCATTTACTCGGTTAATTTTCCACTTTGTTTTTCTATCACATTTAACCATTTTTCATCATTTTCTCTTCATTCCTCTTAGAATAAAAATCAGTTCATCATCATTGTACATCAATGCATATTTGGCCAAGGGTGGGTATTGTGAAAATTTCATGCTTTCTTGCCCAATTTGATTTCTATACACATTTAACTAACTAAAACTATCAATTTAACTAAAAATCAAAACCTAAAAAATTCAAATTCCTCTCCCTTGAATTTCATCCAGCCCTTGATATCACTTTTTGATCTCTCTCCTCAAGCATGCTAAATGGAAATAAAGGCATAGGAAAGGTAGAAATCAAGCTAAAGTCGAAAAATCTTACCGTTAGACGCGTAGACAGACGAAAAACGCGATTTCCCCTTTGAATTTTCTAGTTTCCCTTTGGTTTTTCTCTTTTCTTCTTTTCCTCTCTATTTTCTTTCTTGTTCTCTCCTTATGGCTGGCCATCACTTAATATGGGATTTAAATGGGCTGACTTTTCATTAAAATAATATTAAATCATTAAAAAAAATGCCATGTGTCACTTTCCCGTTGGTCCGTTTTTTAAATTTCATCTTTTAAACTTCAATTTTTCACCACTTACAATACCATAGTTATTCATACCAAAAACAAATAAATCCTATGATTTTGACAAGTTTTGGGTGGTGAAAATTACGGTTTTTACCCCAAAACGATAAAATTACCGTTTTGCCCCTATGTTCCGAAAATTGTTAGAATTGAAATTTTTCACTTCCTATCATTAAATTATACTCCAAATAATTAATCTTGGTCAAAAATTTCACTCCATGATCAAATTATTATCTTAGGTGGCAAAATAATGATTTTGCCCCTAAACATCAAAATTTTCAATTTTACCCCAAATGAACCCTTGAACTCCGAACAATCATTTTTAGTCATTCTTCGACTGTAAAATATTAAATTTCATCCTACGATTCCTATTTAAACTAGTTCGAGGTTAAATCCACTCAAGTGTACCGTTAAGTATAATACTGGGTTTCGTCTATTCTTAGAGACTTTCCTAGCGTAATAACATGCTACTCAGTGCATGTATATCATGACATGCGTTTATAGGGTCGGGTTGTACATGGCAATTATTTTATTTTGCAGCCTCTCAAGGCAAATCAATAATTCGTGCATTTTCAACACATTTAGCAATTCAACCATTCATGCCAATATTGCCATAAGCCAATCAATTAAAACCATAAATTTACAACATATCAAGTGGTCTCCAATTACTCTATTTTCAAAGTCATCATTCAATTTCAAGACAATTTATAAATTCATTTCATTTAAACACATTTTCCATAAAATTCACAAAATCAAATAAAAAGACCACTTTAGATAATTAAAATGATGATAAGGTTACTCACTTCACAATAGCGGGATTTCTACGTCGCTATTGATTCGTACATGTATAATTATTCCTATTTGCCAGTCACATACTTCGTTTGGCACGCCTCCACAACAAATTTTCCTAGCAACAATTTAAACCCAATATACTTAGTGCATCAATTCCACTTCTCTTTCTCATTCTATCATAATTCATTCACCTAATTCACATCTTAATACATTTTTACTAAAATTAATTACATCTTTTGCTCACGTAATTCTTTAGATTATTAACACCGGTAAATTATTTATGGTATTAAGTGCCTATTTCAACCTTCTAAGCAACTTAAATTTTCTTCATATCACTAAATAACCAATGTATAATTAAATAAAATGAGCTAGCCTCTAAACAGTCCAATTTCACAATAAGCCATGGAGAAAAGTAAAGAAATTTTACCTAATTAGGCTAGGTTGGCCCAAGTCTCCACTTCCTTTTCTTTTGAACTTTTCTTCCTTCATTGTTTTTTGGGTCCTTTTTCATGGACTTCTCCCATTTCTTTTTAATTGGGCCATGCCCATTCTTTCCTTATTGGGCCATGCCCATTTATATGCATATATATATTTTTCTTTTCTTTTCTTTCTCTCTTTCTCTTCCTCTTCTCTCCAACCGACCAGCAGCTTCTTGCTTGTCTTTCTTTTTCCTTTCTCACGTACAAGAGCTGTCCACAATTTCCTCTTCTCTCTCCTTCTCACCGCTGGCCACAACTTCTTGTCTTTCAACCAAGAAATTTTCAACAGCTAGAGTTGCTCATATCCACACAAAAATTAGCAGTTAAGCTGCTTTATTTCTCCTCAAAATCAGCAGCTAAGCTGCTCTACTTTCCCTTCAAAAATCAGCAACCAAAACTACAAAGATTAGCAACTAAAACCGCACCTTTCAACCTTCAAAATCAGCAACCAAAACTTCACTTTCCAGCCTTCAAAATCAATAGCTAAAGCTGCTCCTCTCACCCTTAAATTGGTAGCAACCTTTCCTCCCTAAATGGCAGCAAAACTGCCCCCCTTAACTCAGCTTTTACAGCCTTCCTTTTCTTCCTTTCTTCTCCTCACCGTTCGACCTTTCTCTCCTTTCCTTTTTTTTCCTTTCTCTCGGTTGCTTCTTTCTTCTTTCTTTCCTTTGTTCTTTTGTTTCTCTTTTATTCTCCCTCACAACTGACTTCTCTCTTCTTCTATGTCTTCTTCACTTTACTTTTTTTTTTGTTTCATGAATCTTCCAATTTGTTTTCTTTCAATTTGGCCGGCCCCCCCATTTTTCTTTCCTTCTCCATTTTATTCCACATGGCGGGCCTCCCTCCATCAAGCAAATCAAAGAGTCTTTTGACTCTTTTTATTGACCACATGGGCGACTGCCCATGTTGGTCTATCTTTATCTATTTTTTTATATATATTATTATTATTTTACTATATGTTCATTTTATTTCTCTCATTAATTCCATTACATATCCTCCAATCTTTATATTTCAAATTCTATCCTTTTAATACATCTAAAAATTTCAATTTTCATCTATCTTCCTTCCTCTGTACGTGTACTACCAAATTATCAAAATTGTACTTCAACGCAGTATTACCATAATATTTAAATATTCACTTATTCGCGTTGGCTCGACTTAGCAAAACATGCGTATTTCACTGTCGTCGCTCATTTCAAAAAATTTATTTGTATTTCTTCTCCCCCACTTGGATCAACCATATGATCCTTTTTCATGACAAATTTTGATTTCGACATCTGGTTAAATATTAATATTTTAATATTATTTTATTAATAAAATATTATTTTATTTTAAAAATTTCCTATTGTCTCCTTGGTACCTAAAATACCTTATTATACCTCAATAAACTTCCGAATCACCTTTTATCTTCCAAATTCTCTTTCGATAAAAATATTATTATTTTATTATTATTTCCTCGCATGCGGAATATTTTATTCTAAACTATTCCTTTCATCTGTCATCACTTTTAAACATTATAACTGACCTCAATTTGCATCCAATCAACTTTATTAATCATTGTTTCAAAATATGGGGTATCACAACAACAACCAAGCTAGCCCAAGCTTGATCAACCCCTTAGAGTGTCTCTCACACTCTAAGTAAACAGAAAATAGAGAAACGATGAAGTACAATTGATCACCTAGCTGATCTAAGATGTACAAACTTAATATCAAACACTTTTTCAGAGGATGGGAGTGAAATACAAGTGTAAAGAGAAGGATTTTGGTCTTCTAAGATCAAAATCACTATGGATGGCTTTTCTCTCTTTTTTTTATTGTTAGAGAGGCTTTAAATACTTGCAAAATCAATTTTGGCCGTTAGAGACAAAAACTAGCTGTTTTTAGTTGTAATTTTATCTTCTAGTGCTCAATTCAAATTTTCTAACAGAATGATTTTAGTCGACTAATTGCTCTCTTAGTCGACTAAATTGTTTCTGTCTTCTAATCCCAGTTTTTGGTAGTGAGCATTTAATCGACTAACTTATTTCTTAGTCGATTAAATTGTTTCTAGCTCGAAATCCAAATTTCTAGCAATAAGCTCTTAGTCGACTAACTTACTTCTTGGTCAACTAAGTCTTCTCTGTCTCTCAATCCTCTTGAGCTAGCCAATTTCTAATTTGAATTTTAGCTAACCAGCACCATTTATTATCCAACTAAGAGGCTTCTGTTTTGTTGACCAATTGTGGCTCCTTATTCATATGATTTTTGATATGTGCCTTTGAATAATTGATTTATTCTTGGCATACAATTTTTGTCCTACACACTCAAGTAGAGATCTTAGACACAAATGAGTGGGAATGTTTTATTATCATCAAAAACTAATAGAGTCAACATTCTCTATCTCTTATTTTTGATGATGACAAAACACTCCTAGATTAAGAGTGCAATGTCTATGTTCAATATGAATACTTCAAATCTTTGTGTGTAATGAGTTGCTCCCCTTTAGTCAATGCATCTAGTTTTCTTTACATAACATTGAACAAAACCAAAACTGAGCATCACACACATAAATTAAACATGAAGACCTATTTAACTCTATTTAACTTAGTCTTCCTTTTCTCTTTTTTTTCCATCATTAAAAAAGATATTCAAAACTCCCCCTTATGAGTGCATCTAGATTTTCCTTTAATCTTTAAATCAAACTTTAATAAATAGGAACCATAAGCACTCAGATACTTAAGTCATACAAGCTTATAGATATAGTTCAATAACTTCAAGAGTCAAGCTTGTGTCTATGTAAGAACAAATGTATGGGAGTTAAAACATTTCAAGAAATTGTCAAAGATTACTCAAATAAAGTTCAAGCAAATTTGATCACTTTTTCATAATCAAAACTATAATAATTTTAAAGCTAACATTGCGTAGGTAAATGGTATCCCCTAGTTTTCCTTTGTGTCACTTGATAATTATTAAATATTAGCTAAGTCCTTAATTTTCAATTATAATTTAGTTATTTTTTGTTATTTTTATAATTAGTCTATTTTTAAGTAAGTTGTTTTAATTTTATGTTTATTTCTTTTAATTTGGTTATTATTTATTAGTTTTTATATTTTTATAGGAACTAAGGGAATTTGGCTTAATTTTGGAAAGTAAGTATTAAAAGACTCGAAAGTTTGCTTGCATATGCTTTAGTGTTTTAACCATAACATGCATTACAGAACTCCAAATGTTGTTATTCTTAGACCACTGTAAAGTTAAGAGACAGAGCTAAAACTTTTATGCTGATCATTTTGCCTAGTTCTGCCTGTAAGATAGAGAATATGGCATCGAAAAATAGTTGGGTGTACTATTGTAGGAATGGCAATTTTAAGACTGACAATTAATGTTTAGGCCTCATTACTCTATTAAGCCCAATAGTTAGAATTAGTAGGTTAATTTAGGGACTTATAGGTTAAGTTTGTTAGTATAAATAGGATATTTTTAAAAGACATTAGGGAGACAACTTTTGGAGATTCAAAAAGCTAGAAGTTGAGGCTGAAACTTGGAGAGAAAGGCAGCAAATATTTGTTTTGTTTTCTTCCTTAACTTCTATTTTTCTTGTTACTCTCAATGGTTGAAATTTGTATAATGTTATTTGTCTTTGCAATTATGAGTAGCTAATTTTCTTTTTCTAGGATTGCAATTGAACTCACATGTAATCTGAATTTTTAATCTCTTTCTTGCTTGTCTTTAATGGGATTTAAATTGTTTATTCTAATTTGTTCTTAATGCTTTCAATTGCTTGATCACCGACTAAATTGATTTTGGAATCTAAACAAACTTAGGAAAGGGAGTTTAGTTTAAACTAAAATTAGGATAGCATATGATCATTTAATTGGTTTAAGTCTAGGATGGGGATGTACCTATAGGCTATATGTAGCTAGATTAGAGCCTAAACTTAATGATTCTATTTTAATTTCAATTCACATAGGGATATAGTGTTTTGGTTAAAATAGATTGTGACACCCAGTACCCTCGTATAGAAATCAATATGACCTTATCAACGAGACAAATGGTTAATAGATGTTGATTTAAGTGCCAAAGGATGGAGATGGGTGAAAAGAGTATTTTAAGATAAAATATTTCATACGCGAAGAAATAATAATATTTTTATCAAGGAAAAATTTGCAAGATAAAAGGTGATTCGGATGTGAATCGGGACAAAGTAGGATGTTTTTAAGCCCTAAAAGGCTAGTGGAAAGTTTTGAAATAAAATAATATTTTATTAATAAAATAATATTAAAATATTAATATTTAATTCGGTGTCGAAATTTTTCATGAAGAAGAAATATATAGTCAATCTAAGTGGGGGAGAAGATGGACGAGAAAAGTTTAGAGAAAAACATGACGTTAATGGTGCTCACTTGTCTTTATTAAATAAAGCTAGCGTGGGTAAGTAAATATTTAAATATTACTATGTTACCGCGTTGAATCATAAATTTGATATTTTATTGGTACAAGTGTTAAGGAAGAAAAATGGAAAGAAATTGGAATTAAAAGGTTGTGGGAGGATACAATTAAAAAAGGTGAAAACCTTGGAGGGCAAAACGATAATTTTTCATAAAGCTTGGTCAAAGCTTCCAAAGGAAGATTTGACTCTCCATCCTTATCCCATGGCCGGCCATTGTGTCCAAGGCATCATCTTCCTCCTTCATCTCCTCCCAACGCCATTTTTGTTCCTCCACTATAAAAATCAAGATTTTTATTTTCTTTTCCTTGTTTTTTTTTCTCTCATTTTCCTTTCTTACTCCTTCCTTCTCCTAACTTCTTGGGCATCAAACCTGGAGCTTCTAACCCCAATTTTCAGCACATCTAAACCTTAGGAGAGAGAAAGAAAAATCTCTCTTCCTTTCCTTTATTTTCTATTTCTACTCCACTTTCAATAACAGTTGGATTTTTGGCTTAAAATCTTCATTTTTAAGGCTAAAAGGTATATATTTTCAACCCTTGAAATTTTGAATTTATGTGTTTGTAATTTTTAGACTTTATTTTCTAAGTTTCTTCAAATTTCCTTTCCTTGAAATTTGCTAGGTTTGGTTGATCTTTATACCTTCAAGCACCAAGGTAAAGAAACTTCAAACTTGAACATTTAGTTTAATGGATTTGTGAATTAGACTAGAATTCTAGGTTACAAGTTGGGTTAGAGTGTAGATTGTATAGAGTATATTTATTAGAATTATTAAATTCAATTATGATGTAATACCTTGTACTTTGATATGGTGACTAATAAAGCTTAGAGGATGACAATTGAGGTTAATTATATTGTTTAAGAGTGATGAAAGATGAAAGGAATAGTTTGAGATAAAATATTCTGCACACGAGGAAATAATAATAAAATAAATATATCTTATCGGGGAAGAATTTGTGAGATAAAAACTGATTCGGAAGTGAATTGAGGCATAATAAGGTATTTTGGATACCAAGGAGACAAAAAGAGACAAAAGGAAACTTTTGAAATAAAATAATATTTTATTAATAAAATATTATTAAGATATTAATATTTTATTCAGTGTCGAAATTTTCCATGAAGGAAGGGTATATGGTCAATCTAAGTAGGGAAGAGGAAGAACAAGGAAATTTCGGAGAAAAATGAAGTGAGTGCAGCCCACATGTTGTTATTAAATAAAACTAACGCGGGTAAAAATATATTTTAAATATTATGGTGACACCGCGTGTCACGACCCGGTACTTCCCTCGAGCCCGTGACAACCGCCACAACATCCCAATAGACATTCATTGCTTTAAATGCCAACCGAAACCTCGCAAGGCTTTAATATCAGTTTTCACACCTCCCCTGTGAGCAACAGTTGTTAAGTATCATGTTTTGAGAGATTATAAACTATTTCCAAATCAAAACAATAGAAAAATAGTTTTTTTTTCTCACAGAGGCATTTTGATCATTTTTCCTCAAAAATCTTAAAACCAGCTAAAAATGTAGTATGCGAGTGGAAAACACATATTTCATAATAAAAAATAAGTTTAGATGTCTAAAACATTCATTTAAAATGAAATTATGACTATTTGAATATAATAAAAATATTCAATAAAATATTCTATTTTCTTATAAAACAATATTTATAGAGTTATCAGTAAATAATTTTTCTAGCGTAAAAACTAAATAAATTCATACATACTGTAATACAGATAACCAAAGCATAAGATTTAATTTACAGTGACACGTGGGCCCACGAACGACCAAAAGTATCAAAAGCGGTAAACCTACAGTTTTTGAGGATGCAAGTCCAATTGTAGCCCTCAACGAAATGAGCTATTTACCGACTATCCTGAGCCTAAAATGGGTGGAAAGGAGGGTGGTGAGATTATATAATCCCAGTGAGTAAACAAATATCATCTAAAATATCTAAAGCTGAGTAAATTGAGACAAATAAAATAGTTTAACATATTGTAATTCATCACCTTTCAACTCATTTCAACCAAATAAAATCAATTCATATAAATTGAGTAATCAACATGGCTTATGAATTTCTTAAAACTTTGGCTCGTGCCAAAATCATTCTCATACTCAGTTATCAAGGATACCTTAACCGAGAGCTATCCCAACCGAGTACGCCAAGGCTGTTAAAAAGTCATGTATGCATAAATCATGTTTTTTATTTTGAAAACATAATCGTTCCTTGGCGTTGGCTGAGTTCACCCTCACGTGGTGGTTTGGCGTGAAGTGAACTCTAAAGTTTTAACCTCAAAAGTTATCCAACTGCACCTCTCATACTGAGGTATGAATATAATAGGGTTACCGTGCCCCTCTAATAGGCTGGTCCACGGAACCCGTCCACTGCAGCGACCAATTTATAACGCACCATACAATAAAATTTGCGATAACACGACATGGCAATTATTTTATTTTACAGCCTCTCAAGGCAAATTAACAGTTCATACATTTTCAACACAAATACCAATTCAGCCATTCATGCAAATATTATCATAAGCCATTCAATTCAAACCATGATTTATAACACAACAATTAGTCTCCAATTACTCCATTTTCAAAACCATCTTTCAATTTCAAGACAATTTATAAAATCATTTCATTTATTCACATTTTACTTATAAAACATAAAGATTTACCATTTAAACTCATTTTTTTATCAAATCACAAAAACTAATAAAAACTACTTTAGATAATTAAGACGATAACAAGGTTACTCACTGTAATGGGAATCGAATTCCAAGTACTTCGATTCTTGATCCTCGAGTACTATCTCTTTACTTTTGCCAGAAAGTTCACCACCTAGACATAATGCACAATAAGCCATTTACTACATTTGTGATAAATCGTTGTAAAACCAATTCAGGCTTTATACTAATGCATGAAATGGGATGTGAAATACTCGGGTAACTATCTAAATACGGTGTTCAATATAAATTCAATTATGTACCTAAATAAAATGGTATTGGCCTAATTCGATCTATCACCCGATTAATTAGCCAATATGTCCAATTTAACTCCAAATAACTCCATTTTTCTTCCAATTCTCCAAACCATCAAACACAAGTCAAATAGCATAAAATTTAGCAAAATCATTTTCATATTTTCTCTTAGAAAATTCGGCCATGGTGGGTGCATCAACACTATAATTTTTCAAGCTTGATTCTCCCACCATAAATCACTAACTCCTAACCAAATCACTTGAAATAAAATCAAAATTATCATCAATATTCCACATGGAGAATTCGACCAATGATGGGTGATGGGAGGAAGTGAATTTTTCTTGTTGGCTTTTCATGCTACACATCACTAACTAACTAAAAACACTAAAATACATTAAAATCTAACCAAATCAAGCATCAAAACCTCCCTCTAAGTGTTCGGCCAGCAAGGGATTCATCATGATTTCATGTGATTTAACCATGAAAAATAAGAAAAAATGTTAAGAAAGAGAGATCTCAAGCTTAATTGAAAAAATCTTACCTTTTTTCACTTGTTTCCTTGAATTTTCACACTTTTTTCTTGAATTTTTCCACCTAGGGTTTTGTTCTTCCCTTTTCTTCCTTTGTTCTTGCTTTGGCCGGCCATATGAAAAGAAATGGGCTGATTTTGTGCTGATTTTTAAGCCAAATAATAAATGGATGAAAATTTGACACATGTCACCATTCCATTGATCCATGTGTTATACTTACCCATTAAGCAATCTCTCTCCACCACTTAAATTTTCTCAATTATCCATGATAATATTGGGTAAAATCCATGTGCTGGATAAGTGTTGGGTGGTGTAAAATTACAAGTTTGCCCTTGGGGTGGCAAAATGACTATTTTACCCCTATGCTCAGAAAAATGTCGAAATTAAAATTTTCACTTCTTAAACTCAAATTATACTCCAAATGATCAATTTTAGTCAAAAATTTCATCCAACATTCACATCTTAACCTCAGGTGGCAAAATGACCATTTTGCCCTTAGGGCATGAAAATTCCAATTTGACTCCAAATCGGTCCTCGAACTCCGAATCACCATTTTAAGTCATTCTGGGGTTTTAAACTTCTCAATTTCATCTTAAAATCTCTATTTGGACTAGTTCGAGGCTTAAATCAACTTAGTTGTACCATTTGGTACATTGCCTTTCTTTAACGATTTTCGAGGTACCCAAGTAAGCAAACATGCATTCTTAGGTAGGAATGGCATAATAAACATATTGTAGAGCCGAGCTTGACACCGCGTTGGGGTACAAACTTTATATTTCATTTCTACATGTGTAAAAGAAGATAATAGAAGGAAATTGGAGTTAAATGAGTGGTGGGAGGATACAATTAAAAAAGGTAAAATAAAACTTTAGAGGGTAAAATGGTAATTTTGCCATTTTACTTGGTCAAAGCTTCCCAAGGAAGCTTTGACTCCTTTCTTTATCAGCCATGACCATCCTTATCTTTTCCCACCATAGTTTTCTTCTTCCTCCTCATCCATTCCAACGCCATTTTCATGGTGAAGTGAAAAACTAAAATTTTCTTCATTTTGTTTTCCTTGTTTTCTTTTCCTTTCCTTTCTTTTCTTACTCCTTTCTTCTCCAAACTTCTTGGGCATCAAACCTGCAGCTTGTAACCCCAATTTCCAGCACTTCTAAACCCTAGGAGAGAAAGAAGAAATCTATCTTTCTTTCCTTTATTTTCTATTTCTACTCCACTTTCAACCATACTTGGATTTTTGGCTTCAAATCTTCATTTTTAAGGCTAAAAGGTATATATCTCCAACTTTTGAAATTTTTGAATTTGTGGTTATATTTTCAGATTTTATTTCCTAATTTCTTCAAATTATTTTTCTTGAAAATATTAGGTTTTTGTTGATTTTCATGCCTTTAAGCTCACCAAGGTAAAGAATCTTTACATTGAAAATTGTTGATATGATGGGTTTGAGAATTAGACTAAAAATTTCGTTAAATGTTAGGTTAGAAGGTAGACTACCTAATGTAAATTTATTAGAATTATTAGATTTAAATTTATGACTTAACTAAGGTTGTTATGGTTTATTGATAAATATAGGTTTAAATGGTATTTCGGGACTACCTGGATTAGAACCTTGTTGGTGTTAGCTTTGTCAGGTGAGTGAACTTGCATTTCAAAATGTTTTGGGGAAATGGTTACGTGTTTTAATGAATCATTTGGGAATTTTATCTGTTTTTGCTCTAAAATTGCCTGGGAACAAGCCCTTGATAAAACATTTTATGTTGTGAAATGTGCGATGTGATGAATCCATGTGCACCTTTGTTATGTTGATATATATATATATATGGATATATGATATGTATGGATAAGTAATATTGCATGGTAATTATAACCAAGTGTGTGTAGTGTGGGAGGGCACATATCGGTAATGACGATGATTCCAGCTATGTGCGAATGTGGGGGTGCACATGAGCTGAGGACTAGTGGGGGATTCTTGCTATGTGCAGATGTGGGGGTGCACATGAGCTGATGACTAGTGCTGGTCTATATCCAGTTATGTGCGGTGGGGGAGGGCACATGAGCTAAGGACCGTTGGGTGTATACATGTTTGTATATATGTATATATGCCTTAGAGATGATCATTTATGTTATGAAATTATTTGCATATGTTATGAAAAGGTTGTGAAAATAATATGTGATTACACTGAATATTGAGGAAACTTGAGCATTGTCAATGCGTTCAATTTAATGTACAATGTGGCATGAGTGGATTTTCCTTGTGGTAATGAAAACCCTTTAGATTTTATCTGACCAGAATTTCGTTGCAGCGAAAATACCTTTTCACTGTAGTGAGAGTCAATCTATTATACTTGACTTGCTTGAATTCTACTAAAGCTTTTAGTTTTCAACTTCTTTGTTGTTCATGGATCTTTCATCATCAAGTGATTAAACAACCAAGGGTTTGAATGAGGTGTTTTTAATGAGAAATAAACAAAATGGCATTGTTTTTGAACTTAAGTGCATCATGATTTCTAAACCTTCCTTAACGTTGCTTGTTCCTTTCTTATGTTCACTCACTAGGTTTATACTCATGTTTTTAAACTTCATGTTTTAGGTTTTCTAAGTTAAAGGTGACTGGGTCCTAGGACGAGGTGGTCCTCCCTATCCATTGCTCGGTAGGTTTACCATGACACTAAATGTTAGCAATCGTGCCCAGAGTCACTCTGCTGATGGTCAAGGTCTAATTATGTGTATATGAATACTTGATATGAAATATTAAGACTCATTTGTCAAGCTATACATGTATATTATGGTTGATGATGCCACTATGAATACATAATTGGGTCTCTTGAATTGTTTTCAAAGGAATTATATTTGAACATTACGAATTTTGGATTTTAAAGACATATGGATTAATGTATAAGATTATATAAATAGGCTTGCTTTGGCTTAGTGGGCTGAGCCCATTGGGCCCTTGCGTCGGTCATGGCCCCAGATTTGGGCTGTCACATATGACTTGATGGAGGTTGTTATGGCTTATTGGTAAATATAGGTTTTAACGATATTTCAGGACTACTTGGATTAAGATTTTATGGGCACTAGTCTTGTAAAGTGGCATTAAGGTGAGTGAACTTACATTAAATGTTTTAGGATAAATGCATATGTATTTGATTGAATCACTTGAAATATTTTTATTGAACTTTTCTCTAAATATGCATGGGAACAAGCCCTTGATGAAATGTTTTTATGTTGTGAAATATGAATGTGATGAACTCATGTGGTTCTACGTTATGTTGACGTAAATGTTATGCATTGAATGGCACTATTGGGTGACAATTGTAACCGTGCGTGTGCTGTGTAGGAGTGCACATGACGATGATAGTGGTGTGCTATGTGAGTGCACACGCTGATGATATATGCCATGTGCGTGATAGTGGTGTGATGTGTGAGTGCACACATTGATGATATATGCCATGTGCGAGTGGGAGTGCACATGATGATATTGCCTTGTGCGGTGTGAGAGTGCACAAGATGATTCTAGCTATGTGCGGTGTGGAAATGCACATGAGATGGTGGGTTGGGAGTTGTATACATGTATAAACATACATAGAGACGTTAGGGAATGTATTATGTGTTTGCATTGAATATTGAATGCTAAAATTTGACAAATGCTTTCCAGTTGATTTTCACTGCAGCGAAAATGGATTTTTGTTGTGACAAGAATTCTTTTAATTTCATTGCCCTATTTCTCGCTGCAGTGAAATTCATTCTCGCTGTAGCTAGAAACTCTCAGGTGCTGGGGGCTTGAGGAGCCCAGAATTTTGCTACAACGAAAATGCATTCTCACTGCAACGAGAAACTCTTGTGTTGTTGGGTCAAAATTTTGCCCTGAAGTTCACTGCAGCAAGAATGCCTTTCCGCTACAGCGAGATTCGCCCTGCTATGCTTGCCTTGCTTGAACTTCCTAAATGTTTTAAAATGAGTTGAAAAACAGCACGACATCAGGTTTTGTTCATAATATACATTGCATTGTTTTTAAACAAGTGCATCATGTTTTCGAAAAGCTCTCCATATCGTTTGCTTGTTCCCTTCCTATGTTCACTCACTAGGTTTATACTCATCCTTTTCAACTTCATGTTTTAGTTTTCAGTGTCATAGCCTAATTTTTGGGCAATGACCGACGCAAGGGCCCAATGGGCTCAGCCCACTTAGCCCAAGCAAGCCTATTTATATAATCTTGTACATTAATCCATATGTCTTTAAAATTCAAAATTCGTAATATTCAAATATAATTCCTTTGAAAACAATTCATAAGACCCAATTATGTATTCATAATGGCACCATCAACCATAATATACATATACAGCTTGACAAATGAGTCTTAGCATTTCCCATCAAGCATTCATATACATATAATTAAACCTTGACAGTAAGCGGGGTGACTTTGGGCACGGTTGCTAACATTTAGTGTCATGGTGAACCTATCGAGCAATGGATAGGGAGGAGCACCTCGTCCTAGAACCAGTCACCTTTAACTCAGAAAACCTAAAACATGAAGTTTAAAAACGTGAATATAAACCTAGTGAGTGAACATAAAAAGGGAATAAGCAACGTTAAGGAAGGTTTAGAAATCATGATGCGCTTAAGTTAAAAAACAATGCAATTTAGTTTATTTCTTATTAAAAACTCCTCATTCAAACCCTTGGTTGTTTAATCACTTGATGATGAAGGATCCATGAACAACAAAGAAGTTGAAGAGTGAAAACTTTAGTAGAATTCAAGCAAGTCAAGCATAATAAATTGATTCTCACTGCAGCGAAAAGGCATTCTCACTACAACGAAATTATGGCCAAATAAAATCTAAGGGGTTTCACTGTCACAAGGAAAATCCACTCATGCCACATTGTACATTAAATCAAGCACATTGACAATAATCAAGTTTTCTCAATATTCAATGTAGTCACATATTATTTTCATAACCTTTTCTATAGCATATAAACAAACATATTTATAGCATATATATACAAGCATGTATACAACCACCACCTCATCGAGCTCATGTGCACTCTGCATCACACATAGTTGGAGTCATCGTGTGCACCCCCACATCGTGCACATAGGCAATCTCATTATCTACACTCCCTCACCCCGTCATCATCGACATGTGCAACCCCCACATCGAGCACATGTGCAGTTATAATTATCACACAATATTAACTATCAACACACAACATATATATATCAACATAATATAGGAGCACAAGGATTCATCATATTACACATTCATAACATATAACGTTTCATCAAGGGCTTGTTCCCATGCAAATTTTAAGAAAAACCAGTAAAATAATTCAAGTGGTTCAATCAAGCATATAATCATTTATTCCAAAACATTTTAATGCAAGTTCATTCACCTTACGATAGTGGGATGTTACATCGCTATTAGTTCGGAGGTGTATCTAGCCATTGCTATTTGCCAATCGCTCGTTATTTCCTCTGGCACGCTACCACAGTACACTACCTTTACTTTTGTACTTCCTAGCAATAATCCAAATTCAATATCTTTAGTGTAGCTCATTTCTACTTTTTTTTTTCTTTCAATCATTAGTCCTTATTCAACTAACTTATATCTTGACACATTCTTTACCAAAGTGGCCTTTATCCTTTACTTGTGTAATTCTTTAGATTATGGATACCGACAACTTATTTCTGACTCTAGCACATATATAAATCTTGTCTAAGGATATTTATCAAGTTTATCCATCATTTCCACAATAATTACCTAGCATATGGCATCAACTATAAATTTACTTCCATTAAACATTTTCTAAGTCTACATGTACCACCATCCTCATTTACATGTTGCCACCAAGCATAACATTAATATTCATTCATGCACACCAGCATCCATAACCTTTCCTAATAACACATATCTACACACCAAACTTCCAATTAATATAATTGCCTTCTAACCATACCCATGACATCACAATAACACTACATATGCATACAATCATTCTCACAATATTAAACCAATCATAAGCTTCAAATTGTAGCATTAAGCTTACCACTTGGTTTTAGCTTGGATTTCACCTAACAAAATTCATAATTTCCTCACACCTATGGTCGCTATAGCTGCCACAAAATTATTCACACATCATTTTTCCAAAGATTTAACCAACCATGAGCTTAAAACACAAAAACCCTTACCTTACATTTCTTGAATCTTAAGACCCACTTGATATTTCTTCAATTACTTTTGAATCACTTACTACGCAAGCCTTCAACCTTTCTCTCCTTTCTTTCCTTAGCTGATTCTCTCTATTTTTCTCTTCAATTGCATGGGAGTCAAGTGAAAATGGAGTGGAAGTATGGAAATGGCATGGGAGGAAGGAGATGGGGAAGCAAAAATGCCATCTTGAAGAGATAAAGATCAGCCAAGGATAAGGATGAAGAGTCAAAGCTTCCTTTGGAAGCTTTGACCACTTTAATGGTAAAATTATAATTTTGCCCTCCAAGGTTTTTACTCTTTTTAATTGTATCCTTCCACAATCTTTTAATTCCAATTTCTTTCCATTATCTTCTTTTACATATGTACAAATGAAATATAAAGTTTTAACTCCAACACGGTGTCTCCATAATATTTAAAATATTTATCTACCCGCACTATCTTTATTTAATAAAGGCATGCGAGCCCCATTAACGTTATTTTTATCTGAAATTTCCTCGATTGTCTTCTCCCCCACTTAGATTGACCATATACTCCCTTTTCATGGAAAATTATAACACTGAATAAAATATTAATATTTTAATATTATTTTATTCTAAAATTTTCCACCTGTCTCCTTGGCACCCAAAACACCTTGTTATACCTCGATTCACTTCTGAATCACTTTTTATCTCACTAATTCATCCTCAATAAAAAACATTATTATTATTTTATTATTATTTCCTCGCGTGCGAAATATTTTATCTTAAAATACTCTTTTCACCTTTCATCACTTTTAAACATTCCAATTAACCTCAATTAGCATTCGATAAGCTTTATTAGCTACCATAACAAAGTACGGGATATTACATTCAGGTTCGAAGATAGTTGGATCTTAGGTAGAGGCGCTTCCTCCTGCTCATCTTACGGTAGGTTACCAGAATACTCCATGATAGTATCCACGGTAGAGTCACTCCACTGATAGTCAAGGTCTTTTGTATGTATGGTTATTTAAATGTAATTCATGAGATTTGTTGTAAACACTATATGGGTTTGCATGATAATATCGCCACAGGTGGGCACATGGTAATATTATTTTGTGAAAGGTATTGTTTAGTTGCCATAATTTATTTTTGAAAGGAAATTATTTTTTAAAACAATGAATTAAGAACTTTAGAGGTAAATGAAGAACAAAAGGTCTAATGAATAAGTTTTCATGGAAAGGCTTGCTTGAGCCTAGTGGGCCATGCTTATTGGGTCCATGCGCTGGTCATGGCTTAGGATTTGGGCTGTGATATAGATATTTTTATAAGATGAGTCGGGAGACCCTTACAAATAATTGAAGACTCTAGGTTAGCAATTCAACCCATTGAAATAAGTTAAGGAAGAGAGGCAAGATTTAAATGAAGTGTGAGGGATATTGTAATCCTAGGCTTGTTTGATTTGATTCTTATCCAAGTTATTATTATTTTGATTTTTCTTTTTAGTTTAAATTTTGGTTAATTATTTTTAGTTAATTAATTCAGTTATTTGATATTGATTGTTTGGATAAGATTAAATTGTTCTAATTTTAGTACTTAGTAAAATTTTATATCAATTTTCTGTGGGATCGATACTCTACTTGCTTATATACTATCTATTCGATACGTATTCTTATGTAGTAGAATTTTAACTAATAATTTTTTGGTGCCGTTGCTTGGGAATTGTTTCTAGAATCTTTATTAATACTAATACCAAGCAATTTAGTCTTACTTCAAATTTTATTTTTCTTGTTTTAATATTAGTTTTGTTTACTTGCAGATATCTTTGGTCATTGTATGCAAAAAAGAAACAACGTGAATCTTGTTTCTTTTAATCTTGAGATAGGAAAAACTTTCAGACAATGGCTGAGGATAACAACAGTAATGGCAATAATGCCATTAATCTGGTTCCTGAAGCAAATAGAGCATTGTGGGATTATGCTATTCCATTTTTGCAAGGTTTGCATCAAAGCACTAGAAGACCTTCCATCCATGCAAATAATTTCGAAATTAAACCATTACATTCATATGATTCAGTCTTCATTCCAGTTTGGTGGGTTACCCAATGATGATCTTAATTCTCATTTGGTGAATTTCCTAGAGATTTACGATACCTTTAAATCTAATGAAGTACCTAATGATGCTATTAGATTGAAACTGTTTCCGTTTTCTTTGAGGGATAAAGCAAAGAGCTAGCTTAATCCACTACTTAATGGGTCTATTACTACATGGGAGGACTTTGCTCAAAAGTTTCTTGCAAAATTCTTTTCGCTGGTCAAGACTGCAATTATGAGGAACGATATCACCTCATTCACACAATTTAAAGGCGAATCCTTGTATGAAGCATGCAAGAGATTTAAAGAACTACTGAGAATATGTCCACATCATGGGATTCTTGATTGGTTGCAAGTTCAAACATTCTACAATGGTCTAGTTGGGTCAATAAAAACCACAATTGATGCTGCTGCTAGTGGGGCATTAATGAGTAAGAATGCTACAGATGCTTATAATCTGTTGGAACAGATGGCCTCAAATAATTATCAATGGCCTTCAGAAAGGTCTGGTCCAAGAAAAGCTGTTGGAGCCTTTGAAATTGATGCATTTAACACCTTAACTACCCAAGTAGTTGTACAAGTGGCTACACTATCCAAAAAGTTTGACACACTAAGAGTTCATGCAGTTCAAAATTCATTTGTAGTTTATGAGATGTGTGGAGATGGCCATTCAAATGATCAATGTCCATACAATTCTAAATTAGTCCAATTTGTGGGGAGCTTCAATAGACAGCAGAATAACCCATATTCTAATACTTCTAATCGTAGATGGAGAAACCACCCAACTTTTCATGGAACAATGATGTAGGGCCTTCCAATCCAAAACCCATCATGACTCCTAGTTTTCAACAACAAGCTAGACCACCAATTCCTGAAAAGAAGTTCCTAGTGGAAGAACTTCTCTTGATATATATATCAAAGATTGATGCTATAATTCAAAGTCAATGAGCCTCCTTTTGAAATCTTGAGACACAAATGGGACAACTTGCAAATTCCATCAACAATAGACTTTAAGGTGCCTTACCCAGTGACATACAAATCAATCCTAAAGGCAAAGAACAATGCCAAGCAATCACTTTAAGGAGTGGAAAATAAACTGAGGGGGTGAATGCCAAGCAATTGAATTTGAGAATAAACATGTTGGTAAGGAATGAATGTGTGAGAATGAAATTGAAGTTGAACTAAAAAAAGATGAAAAGGCTGAAAATCAAGGAACTTCACAAGTCATCCATCATCCACCACCTTTTCCCCAAAGGCTCCAAAAGCAAAAGCTAGAAAAGAAATTTCAAAAGTTCATCAATGTCTTCAAGAAATTACACATAAATATTCCTTTTGCTAAAGCTTTAGAACAAATGCCAAGCTATGTTAAGTTCTTGAAGGATATCCTCTCTAAAAAGAGAAAGTTAGGTGTGTTTGAAACTGTCTCCCTTATAGAGGAATGTAGTGCAATTCTCTAAAATAAACTACCAACGAAACTCAAAGATCCAGGTAGCTTCACAATCCCTTGCACAATTGGTAATTTATTTTTTGCAAAAGCTTTGAATGATTTAGGTGGAAGTATCAATTTAATACAAACCCACTTCTGTTACTTTGCAATTGGCTGATCACTTTTATGTGTACCCAAGGCGAATTATTGAAGATGTTCTTGTCAAGGTAGATAAATTTATTTTTTCAATTGATTTTATAATTCTTGACATGAAAGAAGATAGGCAAATTCCAATCATCCTTGGGAGGCCATTCTTAGCAACTACTAAAGCCTTGATTGATGTTGAAAAAGGTGAGCTCACTTTGAAAGTCCAAGACCAACAGGTAATTTTTAATATTTTCAAAGCTTTAAAATTGCATGTGACATCTGAAGACTATTTTTCTATGAGTATGGTAAACGATGTGACAAAAGATGCCTTCTTAGAAGAATATCCTTATGATCCTCTTGAAGCATGTTTAGTTGCTAAATCTGATAGGGATGATGATAAATTTATTGAATATTCAAATTTGTTAAATGCTCACTCCAAACTTAAACCAAATCATTAATTTGATTCTTTAGATGTTTCAGCTTTTTTGATGCCGGCTTTTAAGCCTTTCATTGAGGAACCACCTGCTTTGGAACTCAAACCTCTATCCGCACACTTGAGGTATGCTTTTCTTGGAAAATCCTCTACTCTTTCAATTGTTATTTCTGCTTCTCTTTGTAACATGCAAAAGGGGAAGTTATTAAGGACACTTAGAGAATTCAAGAAAGCAATAGGGTGGACAATAGTTGATACTAAGGGAATTAGCCCTTCGTTTTGCATACACAAAATTCTCTTTGACAAAAATCATAAAACCACAATTGAATAGCAAAGAAGATTGAATCCCATCATGAAAGAAGTGGTCAAGAAAAAAATCATCAAGTGGTTGGATGCTGGAATAATTTATCTCATTTCTAATAGCTCATGGGTAAGTTCAGTCCAATGTGTTCCTAAGAAAGGTATGATGATTGTGGTCACTAATGACAATAATGAGCTCATTCCAACAAGAACGGTGACGGGGTGGAGAGTTTGCATGGACTACCACAAGCTCAACAAAGCTACAAGGAAATATCACTTCCCTCTTCCATTCATTAATCAAATATTGGATCGCTTGGATAGTAAGGAATATTATTGTTTTCTAGATGGCTATTCTGGTTATAACCAAATTGTTATTGCCCTTGAAGATCAAGAAAAGACTACATTTAGATGCCCTTATTACACTTTTGCTTTTAGAAGAATGCCATTTGGATTATGTAATACACCTGCCACTTTTCACAGATGTATAATGGCCATCTTCACAGACATGGTGGAGACATGTTTAGAGGTATTTGTAGATGATTTTTTTTTCTTTGGAAATAATTTTGATGATTGTCTTTTAAATCTTGCTAGGATACTCAAGAGATGTGAAGAAACAAATTTGGTGCTTAATTGAGAGAAATGTCACTTCATGGTGTAATAAGGTATTGTTCTTAGGCACAAGATCTTTAGTAATGGCATTGAGGTAGATAAAGAAAAAATTGAAACAATTGAAAAGTTATCACCTCCAATAAATGTCAAAGGTATTAGAAGTTTTCTTAATCATTCTGGTTTTTATAGAAGATTTATTAAAGACTTTTCAAAAATTTCTAAACCACTTTGCAATTTATTGGAAAAAGATGTGCCATTTAAGTTTGATAACAAATGTCTTGTTGCTTTTGATGAACTAAAGAAAAGATTAATTTTTGCACCTATCATAATTAGTCCTGATTAGACTCTCCCTTTTGAACTAATATGTGATGCGAGTGATTATACAGTGGGAGCTGTTTTGGGACAAAGGAAGGATAAAATCTTTCATTCCATCTATTATGCTAGCAAGACTTTGAATGAGGCCTAGAAAGATTATACCACAACAGAAAATGAGCTTTTGGCTATAGATTTTGCTTTTGACAAATTTCGCTCCTATCTAGTTGGGACAAAGGTGATAGCATACACTTACCACTCAACTATCAAATATTTGATTCCCAAGAAGGATGGTAAGCCAAGATTGATAAGGTGGATTCTTTTGCTTCAGGAATTTGATCTCGAGATTCGTGATAGAAAAGGAACAGAAAATCAAGTGGCAGACCACCTCCCAATATTGGAGATTAAAGCTCAAGGTAAAGATTCAACCTTAATCAAAGAGACTTTTCCTGATAAAAAATCCTTCAAGTTGGTAAGAAATCACTTCCTTGGTATGTTGATCTTGTGAATTATCTGGTAAGCAATATTATTCCCCCTAATTTAAATTTTCATTAGAAAAAGAAATTTTTGGATGACTTTAAGTTCTATTTTTGGGATAAGCCTTACTTGTTTAAGTATTGTAAAGACCAAATTTTTAGAAAATGTGTCTCGAAAGAAGAAATTCAAAGCATGCTTCACCATTGATATTCTTTAGATTATGGAGGACACTTTGGAGGAAAAAGAACTACTGCTAAAGTCCTTCAATCAAGATTGTACTAGCCTACATTATTTAAAGATTCTCACAATTTTGTTTTGCATTGTGACAGGTGCCAAAGAGTGCGAAATATCTCAAGGCGACATGAGATGCCTCTCAACAACATCCTTGAGATAGAAGTTTTTGATGTATGGGGTATGAACTTCATGGGTCTGTTCATATCTTCATACAACAATAAATACATCTTGCTTGCTGTTGATTATGTCTCCAAGTGGGTTGAAGCGGCAACTTTTCCTCATAATGACTCAAAGGTGGTGATGAATTTCATCAAGAAGAATTTTTTCACTCGATTTGGCACTCCAAGGGCAATTATTAGTGATGAAAGGAGTCACTTTTGCAACAAGTATTTTGATGCACTTCTAGCAAAATATGGAGTTAAACACAAGGTTGCAACTATGTACTATCCTCAAACTAGTGGCCAAGCGAGAGTGTCAAATAGAGAAATCAAGCAGATCTTGGAGATAACGGTGTGTCCCACAAGAAAACATTGGGCAAGAAGATTGGATGATGCACTATGGGCATATCGGACTACTTACAATACCACTAATTGGTATGTCTACATACAAGCTGGTCTTTGGCAAAGCTTGTCACTTACTGGTGGAACTTGAGCACAATGCTTATTGGGCCATGAAGAAGTTAAATTTTGATTTACAAGTAGCAGGTGAGCAAAGGTTGTTACAATTAAATGAACTTGATGAATTTCGCCTTCAAGCTTATGAGAATGCTAAACTCTATAAGGAGAAAACAAAGCAATGCCATTATAAAAAGATAATGGAACGAAGCTTTGAGCCAGGACAATCAGTGTTGCTTTATAATTCTAGCTTGAAATTATTTTTGTGGAAGCTTAAATCAAGGTAGTTTGGTCCTTTTATTATCAATGAGGTATTTCCACATGGAGCAATCAAAGTTAAGGGGACAGATGGTTAGAAATTTAAATTCAATGGACAACGATTGAAGCATTATTGGGGAGGTGAAATTAATTGTCAAAAGTCCTCAATACACTTGCTTGACATGGCCTAGAGTCCAAGTCATTCTAGCCAAAGACTATAAATGAAGCGCTTTTTGCAAGGTAACCTAAGCTCCTCAACCTTACTCATTTTAATCTTTATTTTATTTAATTACAATTTATTCCTTTTGATATAAATTTTTTATTCTAATTAATTTATGTTTCCTTCTACAAGTATTTGGTTTCAAAAAAAATTAAAAAAAAATTTTAAAAAATTTCAAAAAAAATTAAAACAAAAAAGTCAAAGTCGCAACCCTTCAGTTGAGCGTCACGGCCCTAAAAGGAGGCAAAGAATGGCTCAAGACAAAATGTTTGAGCATCGCGGCCTTCTAATTAAGGGCTGCGACACTGGAAAAAGTAAATATGGATGGCTAACATAGAATATGTGAGCATCGCGACATTGAAACCCGAAGCGTACTACTTCAGGTTCCAAACAAATGAGGGCCGCAGCACTAGATCGGAGCCTAGCCCCACCCTTATAAAACCCTTGCTTTTTTTACTACTTATTCATTCTTCTTCTTCTCCATCCACCTTCTCATTTTCTTCTTTCAAATATTTTGCTTCCCTTCTTCACATACATAAAAAAAAAAAAAAGCTAGTTGCATATTTTTTTTTTTCTTTTCTTTTTCATTCACAATTTCTACATCTTTTCTCTACTTGGGTTTTGTCTTGCATTCACTCCTCCCTCAAGGTAAGTTCCTTTTCTCTCTCTCTCTCTCTCTCTCTCTCTCTCTCTCTCTCTCTACCACATATTTGAGCTTTACTACTTTCAACTTTTGTGTAATGAGAGAAAGATTGTTGTGTTGACAATAAGGCCATTGTGAAATTTTATGATTTTTGCTCATTGAATGAGTCCATTGTGTAGGTTTGTTAATGGGTTTTACTATTCTCTCATGTATTATGTTTGGAGTGCAAAAAATTTTTGTGATTAGTGGCAAATTCTTATTGCCCATAGGATGAGTTCATAGCCTTTGTAGTGGCTACACATCATATTGTTGAATGCTTGCTTACTATGAATAGTTTATAGCTAATGGGCATATGAATTTATTTATGAACCTTTGATTGGGCAAGTAGAAGTAAATTTTGGAATTGTTGGTGCAAAAAAAAAAATCTACACCACTTGGTAATGTTTGATGAATGCAATTTCATAGAATTTTCTTTTGAATGATAAGCATGAGAACTTTTTGCTATGTATAATATGTGTCTGGAATAGGATTATTGAAAGGAATAAATAAATTCTTGACGACGGTGGTGTTAGATTGTCTATTTTAAGACGTTGCAATAGAATTGTGGCATTGGGTTTCTTGAATTGGATAGAAATTAATTAAATTAGTGCCTTTGGATTTTTAATACTTTCCTTGTTGTGCACGCAACACTACTTGCATACTTTTACTTTGGATTTGTTTTGATAATTGAATTTCTTTTGTAGGAATGGACCCAAATGATCCAAACCAAGCTCTAGTGGTGCTTTTGATAGATTGAAGTTCATCTCCGCGGAAGCCTCTGCGCGATATCATACGTCTTTGATCAACAAAGTGCCAATTCTTGAAAAAGGGATAGATATCCCCATCATTCCTTATAAAGAGATTCATGACATGCTTCAAGACAGACATTGACAGTTATTTAGTGACCAACCTGAAGCTGTAGTGGTGCTTGTAGTTTGGGAGTTTTATGCAAATACGGTTGAGCATGTTAATTGTGTGGCGTTTGTTCGTGGCAAACGAGTTCCTTTTCACAGCCAAGCTATCAAAGCATTTTTTGGAACCTCCAATATTGAAAATGATGACTGCGTGCAGTACTTGGGCGATCATTAGGATTGTAATGAGATTATATCGATGCTTTGTGTTGAGGGAGCCCAATGGAAGACATCACATGGCGAGCTCGTTTCATTTAAACTAAGTGCCATGAAGAAGGAGTTGAAAGTTTGGTTACTGTCATAGCCCAATTTTCGGGCCATGATCGGCGCATAGACCCAATGGGCANTGTCATAGCCCAATTTTCGGGCCATGATCGGCACATAGACCCAATGGGCATAGCCTACTAAGCCTAAGCAAGCCTATTTATATAACCTGTTCATCATTCTATCAAATGTTCCTAAAGTCACATTTCATAATTCCAACCTACAAGTACTTTAATAATGTGCTACAGCAATCAAATACTTGCATTTATATTAACCCAAAATAATGTTAACCATTGCCAACTCATAATGGCATTACCAATCAAAATATACATATATTGTCTAAGACATATATCTTAGTAATTTACAACGCTTTTATCTATACACAACAAAAAGGCACTCGACTTTCAGCGGAGTGACCTTAGCAAAGGTACAGCTACTGAATGTCGAGATACCTACCAAGAAGATGAATCTACGAGAACACCTCGACCTAGGTTCCAACTACCTCCTGATCTGAAAACATGCAGTTGAAAACATTGAGTATAAACCCAGTGAGTGAACATAATAAGGGAACAAGCAAACGATACAAAGAGATTTTGAAAATATGATGCACTTTAGTTACAAACAATGCAACTTAGTTTAATTTCTTGTAAAGCCTCTTAATTCAACCCTTGATTATTTAATTCCTTAGCATTGAAAATCCATGATAACCCATGAAGTTGAAAAGAATGAAAAATTTCAACAAATATCCATGTAAGACAAGCAAAATAGAGGGTTTCTCGCTGCAACAGAAATTCATTCCCGTTGCAGTGAATTCGGACCAAAATCTCAAATCACCTGAAAGTTTTTCATTGCAGCGAGAATGTGAAAACAGAGCCAGTGCACACCCTCCCCTAACCCGAGACTTTCTCGCTGCAGCGAGATTCATTTTCGCTACAGCGAGAATCTGACCAAATGAAGTTAGGGAAAATTTTCATTGCTATATAAATCCAATCCTGTTGCAACGAAAATCAGCTTAAACACATTTAACAATAATTAAGTTTCAACAATCAATGCAATCACATACTAATTCTAAACCTCTTTATAAAGTATATATATATATAAGCATATACACCACCACCGCCTCACTTAGCTCATGGGCATTCCCACACCACACATAGCCGGAGTCACCGTGTGCATCCCCCACATCGTGCACAGCTAATAACATCGTGTGCATCCCCCACATCGCGCACAGACAATATCATCATCCACACTCCCGCACCTGTTATCACCGACATGTGCTCCCTTACATAGCGCACATACATGGCTATATTTATTACACAATATCACCTCTCAATGCACAACACATATATGTTTATGTCAATATAATAAAAGAGTACATGGATTCATCACAGTCACATTTCACAACACAACACAAAAATAAACGTTTCATCAAGGGCTTGTTCCCGTGTGCATTTTGAAGAAAAATCGATTAAAATATTTCAAATGATTCATTCAAGCATATATAGATTTACTCAAAACATTTTAATGCAAGTTCACTCACTTGTTTTTGTTAATACTTTTGGATCGAGTCCAACTTTGACTAATGCTTTGAGTGAAGGTGTGGGGCCTCGTTGGAACCTATCACACACAATAATATCACAACCAAGTCAATTTACATAAATGTTACTCCAAAAGCTATTTTATATATCAAACTTTACTAGTTATTCCTAACTCACTTCCAATTACCATTTAACTGGTTATCTATTCTCCCTACTCTAGTAACACTAGAAATAAATAAACAAATCTCAAAAAAAAAAAACAACTTACAACTCCAATTACTAGCCATTATCAACAACTTAACACCAATCCTAATTCATTACTCACCTTGGTAGATTTATAGTTGAATTCTTTCTCAAGAGTTCTCAAACTATTATGGATAATTTCTCTCTTTCTCTTTAAAATGTCCAACTAGTGAGAGAAAGTATTGAGGTAAGACTTTTGAGAGTTCTTGAAGTGTAGAAGTGAAAGAGTATGAAAAATCTTATGACAATGTATATAAAAACATAAGTTTTGAAATTACCATGAGAAAATTTATTGGGGTGTCAAAGCAAGCTTTTCTATGGAAGGTGAGAAAATGTGAGAAAGGGAGAAGAGATGGAAAGAAGAAGAAGAAGCTACTGAAAGTTAAAAGAAGCTGCTGAAAATTAGATATTTATATCTAAAATTTATCTAATTTCTCACATAAATTATCAAAATACCCTTAACAAAGTCATTTTGTCTTCCTCCTATCTTTTATGTAATTTTTTCACTTTTTTTCAAACTAAAAACAAAAAAAAAAAAAGTGGAAAATGCTCTTAACTTTTCAAACTTTCCCCCTCTTCCTCACCCCCTGCCGGTTGCTACTTCCTCTCCTAAGCAATCGGGATCCACCAATAACCTCCTAGCAGCAGAAAACATCCTGCCGCCTCCCCCCCAAGCTCACTTGCAATGTTCCCACAGTGAAAACCAGCCACCAATATCCCCCAGGGCACAAAAGAAATCCTTCTTGACAGTGGCGGCCGGAGGGAAAGCGACCCTTATTCCTCCAAATCGTGAACCTTTTTTGTATAAGGATCGACCGACGGTTTCCTTCTATGAAGATGAGATTTCTGCGTTAGCACAGCCTTTCCGTTTTTCTATGGTTGGTAAATTTTCTAGGATGCAGCGTATGCAGGAGATCCGGACGGCTTTTAAAGGGATAGGGTTGGTCGGCGCCTATGAGATTCGACGGCTTGACTACAAGCATATCTTGATTCAACTCACCAACGAGCAAGATCTCAGCAAGATATGGTTAAAGCAGATCTGGTTTATTTCGAACCAAAAAATGCCTGTATTCAAGTGGAATCCGGATTTCCAGCCGGAGAAGGAATCCTCTATAGTGCTTGTGTGGATTTCCTTTCCTAACCTGAGGACTCATCTATATGAAAAATCTGCCCTACTGGTGATTGCAAAGACGGTCGGGCGCCCCCTGATGGTTGATGAAGCTAAGGCTAATGGCACTCGCCCAAGTGTGGCAAGGGTGTGTGTCGAGTATGACTGTCAAAAGCCCCCTATAGAACAAGTATGGATAGTCATACGGGATAGGCAAACAGGATCGATCACTGGAGGCTATATGCAGAAAGTCGAGTTTGCTAAACTTTCGGAGTTTTGTTCACACTGCTGGCACGTAGGGCATGGTGTAGCATCGTGCATGGTAATGGGATACAGACCGAAAAAGAAACTGCAGACTACGGAAAGGAAAAAATAGTCAAAGGAAGACGAAAATGACAGTGAGAAACCGAGAGAAAGAAATCAGAAGCCATCGGAGGAAAACAAGACAGATTTGGAAAAAGGAAAAAATTCGCACCGTGAGGAGCCAATAAAACAAAATTTACAATGGCATGTGATCGGAAAAGCTGGAACCAGTGGTATAAAGGATACGGTGGGCAAAGCAGCGGAACCCCAAAAGGAAACCCAGCATACTAATGTTCCAATTCACAACAACTTCCAGATGATAATGGTTGAGGAAAAACGAAGAACAAAATCTGGTGGAAAAACAGGGACAAACAGTAAGGCGGATAGCTACAGCAGGTGATGCCCAGTTCGCGAAAAAAAGAACAAATGTAAGGGCAGAGGGAGAGCAATGAGGATTAAACAATGAACGAAATGGGAGCGACGCCCAAGCAGCAGGCGGAGAGAAGGTGGCGAGTGCAACTCAACCTCAGTCGCTAGAAGGGGATACACGTGACAGTCACGTGAATGAGGAACGGTCACTTAATGGAACGCATGCAAACGAGAAGGATATCGAGGTAACAGTGCCCATCGAGGGAAATGAAGCACCTGCAGCAGGCTGGGCAACCTGTCAGCTTTCCTTTTACGTGCATGGCAATAGGGATCACATGAACAAAGTCACGGGTGCAAAGGATAAAAAGCTGGCAACTACAGTAAAAGAGGATAGGACGTCACTGCATGAGTCTGCGAAGGCAGCAGCAGGCCAGAAATTAAAAATAAATTATACTGCCCCACCAGTACAGGCAGCAACTCTACGGTAGGCGGAGGGACATTTGTTGGCAAAGAATGGGTCGAGTAACTTGCAAATGGAGAATGGGATTTTAGCAGCAACAATAAGCAGCATTGACAAGGGGTCCGGCACGGGAACCCGGAGCGACAGCAGCAAACCAGGAGGTGCGAAGAGGGTGGCAGAAACTTCTGCAAAACGACAGCCATTGGAGGGCGATGCGCAGGTCAACAGGGCAGCAGAACCAAGTCAGCAGGGAGAGGACAAGCAATTTATAAATTCTGACCGAGAGGACAGCCAGAGGACCCCAGCAGCAGCTTATATGGCAGAGTCCAATGGCCAAACGGGCAACACATTAATGGCCGCAACAGTAGGCAACCTTGATACAAGTCTTCCTTTCATCACAAATGACCAGCGCGGTCCACAAAAAAATGTCAAAGGCATGAAGGCAATGGAAGATAAAAATAAAGGTGCAGCTGGTAAATAAAAAAGGAAAAAAACAAAACAAAAAAGGGTCGCACAGCAAGAAGAACCTCCAGGAGGACGGTCAGCGGCTATCAAAAAATGGAAGTTTGTATGGTGAGAGGGAAACGGAGCGGTCAGAACATGCAGGAGAGGAACGACTAGACTTACCCGTTCTGCATGGGGACGTACAGCGAATGCCAAAAAGTGGAGGCGAGATGGACGTTCAGAGCATGCATGGAGAGATGGATGAGACTGCTCGGCTGGTAGTGGGCCCGGCTACAGACCTTTGGCAGCCTCCAGATAAGACAGCAGTAGGAGGTAGGTATGCTGCAAGCCTTTCCAACAGCAAATAT
Source organism: Theobroma cacao (assembly GCF_000208745.1). Classification (NCBI taxonomy): domain Eukaryota; kingdom Viridiplantae; phylum Streptophyta; class Magnoliopsida; order Malvales; family Malvaceae; genus Theobroma; species Theobroma cacao. The sequence goes on along the minus strand of NC_030859.1, from coordinate 9,416,310 downwards.
GGCCAGTGGGGCCCACCAAGAGAGGTCACGGACATGAAGGACACAGAGGTGATAGAGCCGACTAAGGGAGATGAGACGTGGGGGCATAAAAATACACGCACGGACACCCGAAAAAATTCAAAAAAATTTATTTCTCAACAATCAGCAGAAACAGAATTTTTACCGCGGGGTGAAGGTCAACAGAGGGAAGAAAGTGGGTCAGGAGACCCAAATGCGTCAGCAGACATGCCTAATGGGGTCACGAGTACGATTGATAAAGAATTGACAGTATATGGAGCTCGATCTGCAGCCGAAAGTTCAGGAAAGTTGTATGAGGATACCGGAGAAAATTTTAAAAATTCTTCTTTAAAACCTTCAATACCAACAGGGCAAGGGAATGGTCAGCGGAGGTCTGAAAGTGGGGCATGGGTCACAAATGAGTCTGTGGATTTTCTGATAGGCAGCGGAGAACACACTCCAATGGGGGAACAGAATGCAAATCTAACCAATAGCTTAGTTGGAAATAATCAATCTTCTCCAACAATTGCATGGCCACGGGAAAGGATGGAAGACCATGTTGACAATCCTCCCACTCAAGAGTCCGCCTCGAGTAAGTGCATGCACAATAAAAAATTAAGTGATGTTCTTTCTGGTCTCTCTTTCTTCGAAACAAAATTCATAAAAATCAAGGTCCATCTTAAGATGCGACATAGGAGACATTCAGACACTGAAGTTTCAATTGACAAAATATTAAGTTTAGTCTCAGACAGTCGTGGATTTGTGGAAAAATGATGAGGCTTTGGATGAAGATGCCATCTCGGTGAACTTTGCAGCTAGTTGGGAACGCAATAGGTATTTGTAGTGCACTATTTTAGGTTTCGCAAAGTACATTTTGGATTTAAAATTTTTCCTCTAGGTGCGTCTTCAAAATTTTCTTATGCTCATGTAACTTGGAGGATCGGTTCATGTTATCTCCTTTGTATTTTATATTTCGTAATTAATAAAATTTAACAGGGTAACTGAGCCCTACGTGTTTTTTTTCCAGAAAAAAAAATCTTTTTACTCTTTTGACACTAAGACAAAGTCCATAATAGTCTAGAAATACTCCGGTTCATGAAAACGTAAAAATTTAAATGCAAGATGAAAAATGACCATTTTACACCTATTATGAAAATTATCAGTATTTCTATCTTTTTCATTCATTTTACCATCATTTATCTATTCCTTAGGTCTACTTAGACCTTGATAATATTAGAAAGCTACTTCTAGGAGCTCACCATGAGAAATAACAAAATTACCCCTGATCCGTATTATCGAGTCTACTTTTAGTTATGAGTCTATAGAGGTCGAGGTTTCATAGTTACACTTTGTAGCGACACGATTGCTCCCATCTACTCATATCAGCGATGTCAAGAGGGATTGCATAGTTCTAATTTATGCCATTGTAACTTATAAATCCATTGACATTGGTAAGGTTATCTCTCATGCCATCTTACATACGGGTTGCGCTAAACAAGGTGGTATCGATTTTTTTGCTTTGATCACTACATTATGTACAAAAGCTAGTGTGCAATGGAGCGATAAGAAGGAGTTGCAACAACCGAAAATTCCCATAACCATGGGCATTCTTAATCGATTGGAAGAGTCTGCACCAGTGGCTGGTAGTTCTTCTCTAGCAACCCTCCCACTTTCATAGGTGGCTCCCACACGTAGTATTGCTTAATGGATGGAACGCATTGATATTTGACTAGACAATCACGAAAGGTAAAATCAGGGAATTGAACAAATGATGAGAGCCTATGTCGAACACATTGGGATGGATATGACTATTTTTCCTTCGTTGCTTACGAATTCAGACTCTGAGGACGATTTTGGTGGTCATGATGATGAGGACCTGTAGACTACAATTTGAGAGTTAAGGGAGTATTCTTGTCTTTTTTTTCTAATTCTCTTTTCTCACATTGAAGACAATGTTTTGTTCAAAGTTTAGGAGAGTATTTTAGAATTTCGTTGGTTTATTCTTTTCATTATGTTAAGTTTAGTTAGTTTTATTTTAAGTTATGTTTTGCATGTTTTATTTGTGTTCAAAAAATTTTTTTTTGATATAGTTGCACCTCATCCTAGGATGAGATTTTGATTATCTTGTAATTCTTAGCTTTTGGGAAACATATAGTTATGACTTAATTTTATGTGATATTCTTGTGTTAGCTTTATTTTAGAATGTGACTTCCAATAATTTGAGCACTATATTCCTCTACTTAGAATTTTTATGTGATTTAGAGAAAGTTTATGTTGATGAAAAAGTATAGTGAAGTTAAGAATTCTAGAATTTGTTTAATTCTCTCTCAAGGTGAAATCTTAGATAATACTTAGGATAGAAAGTGATTTAGGCCATCTTTAGATTGTTTGAGCCTTTTTGAGCTTACCTTGTTATGTTTATCCTTAGTCACCATTTCTTAGCCTAATTTACCTTTTCTTTGTAAATACGCAATTGTGCTAGCCTTAACCTATCTATTTAAATCCAACAATTTGAACCTTTCACCCTTTAAGTAATTTAATCTTTCTATGGAATGATTTAAGCTTAAGGATAAATTGAGGGAGAAAGGTGAGAGAAAAAAAAAGGGTGATAGTTGTTAGGAAAATTACCCCTTGTTTATAATTGTCAAAAATAAGTTTGGGGGTTGAAAGAAAAAAAGAAAGAAATAAAGTGTGTTGTACAAAGGAAAGTATACTTCAAGTTTGGGGGTGCTATAAATTTTTTTTTTTTTTAGCTCTTTATAGGTCCTAGATTGATTAAGTGCTTAGGGTGAATTTGAGCCTAAATATATGCTTTATCATACCTAAACTCTAGCCTTACATTATAAGCTTGATAAAGACCTATTGATCCTTGAATAAGTGTTAATCTACATTAGAGGAGACAGAGATGAAAAGCAAAGTTATGGGTTCCTAGTATTGCTATATGCTTAGATTTGGCATAAACTAATCCCAATTGCATGATATTCTTTGTAAGAAATTATTCAGACACACAGAGGAAGTCCATTTGAAAAATAAGTTTTCACTTGAATTGATGCATGACTTTAAGAATTAGTTGTATGTTACTTTAAGCTGAAATTTGAATTAATTTTTGATGGAAAAATTGGGGAATCATGATTTGGTACTTTTATCTTTCGTTCAATGATTTTTATGTTCAGTTTTCTTTTTGTGATTTTCTTTTGCTCTAGGACTAGCAAAATCTTAAGTTTGGGTGTGTGATAATTCTATTTTATAGAATTATTTTAGTATAATTTTGTTATTAAATATTAGCAAAGTCCTTAATTTTCAATTATAATTTAGTTATTTTTTGTTGTTTTTATAATTAGTTTATTTTTAAGTAAGTTATTTTAATTTTATGTTTATTTCTTATAATTAGGTTATTATTTATTAGTTTTTATATTTTTATAGAAACTAAGGGAATTTGGCTTAATTTTGGAAAGTAAGATACTAAAAGAACTAGAAGTTTGCTTGCATATGCTTCAATGTTTTGACCATAACATGCATTACGAAACTCCAAATGCTGCTATTCTTGGACCATTGGAAAACTAAGAGACAAAGCTAAACCTTTCATGAAGATTACTTTGCCCAGTTTTGCCTCAAAGATAAAGAAAATTGCATCGAAAAATGGATAGATGTACTATTGTGGGAATGGCAATTTTAAGATTGACAATTGATGTTTGGGCCTCTTTACACTATTAAGCCAATAGTTAGAATTAGTAGGTTAATTTAGGGACTTATAGGTTAAGTTTGTTATTATAAATAGGATATATTTGAGAGACATTAAGGAGACAACTTTTGGAGATTTAAGAAGCTAGAGGTTGAGGTTGAAACTTGGAGAGCCAGGCAGTAAATATTCATTTTGTTTTCTTCCTTAGTTTATATTTTTCTTGTTACTCTCAATGGTTGAAATTTATATAATGTTATTTGTCTTTGAAATTATGAGTAGCTAATTTTCTTTTTCTAGGATTGCAATTGAACTCTCATATAATCTTAATTTTTAATCTCTTTTTTGCTTATCTTTAATGGGATTTTGCCACAACCCGATTTTCGAGCCGTGACCGGCGCATGGACTCAATGGACGTAATCCACTAAGCCCAAGCAAGCCTATTTACGTAATCTTGCTCATTATCCCATCGATTATTCTAAAAATTTCATCTCACAATTCTACCCTTAAAGTACTTTACTAATAAACTATAGTAATCAAAACTGCATTTATATTAACCTAAATTAATATTAACCATTGCCACTCATGATGGCTTACCAATCAAAATATACATATGTGGTCTAAGGCATGCATCTTAGTGCTTTACATCACATGTATGTATTTACAAACAAAAATGACTCTAGGCTTCCAGCGAAGTGCCCAAGGTGAAGGGACAACTACTGAATGCCAACATACCTACCAAGGAGACGAAACTACATAGACGACCTAGGTTCCAACTACCTCCTGGTCTGAAAACATGAAGTTGAAAACAGTGAGTACAAACTCAATGAGTGAACATAAGAAGGGAACAAGCAACGATAAGGAAAGTTGATACTCATGATTCACTTATTTGAAAACAATGCAACTTAGTTCAAGTTCTTATTAAAATCCCTCCATTAAACTCCTGGTTATTAAATCCTTTAATGATGAAGGAACCAAATTCAGCATGAAATTGGAAAGAGAGGAAATTTCTAGCAATCATCGAAGCAAGGCAGTATAAACAGAATATTTCTTGCTGTGATAAAATCAATTTACAAGTAAATGAGAAATTTTCAAAATTCATCATGCCGTATAATCACATATTATAATCTTGATCTTTATATTGCATATACATATACTTAAGCTTATATCAATTAGTATACCACCACATCTCATCCAGCTCATGTACATCCTGCTACATCGTGCACATAGCCGGACACCCATCTCACCCAGCTCATGTGCATTCCCCCACATCATGCACATAGCTGGACATCCCATCTCACCCAGCTCATGTGCATCCCTCCACATCATGCACATAGCCTGACATCCCATCTCACTCAGCTCATCGTGCACATAGCCGGAGTCATCATGTGCATCCCCTCACATCGTGCACAGTTAATGCCATCGTGTTCATCCCCCCACATCGTGCACACGGGTAGTATCACCATCCATCTTCCTCACCACCATTATCACTAGCAAGTGCACACTCACCCCGCACAAGCATTGTTGCATTTGTCACATAATGCTATATATATATATATATATATATATATATATCAACATTATGCATAAACGTATGGATTCATCACACTATCAATTTGATAATATAAAAACATTTCATAAGGGCTTGTTCCCATGCGAGTTTTGAATAAAAACCAATAAAACATTTTAGAGGGATTCAATCAAACATGTATGTGTATATCCCAAAACATTTTTTGCAAGCTCACTCACCGGTATTTGTTGAACCTTTAATCGACTCTAACTTCCCTAATGGTCCAAATAGGGTTGAGGGCCTCGTTAGAACCAATCACGCATAAAAACATCATAGCCAATCCAATTTACATTAATATCACTCTAAAAATTGTTTTCCCCAAATCAAGCTTCATTAACCTTTCCTATCTATCTTCCATTACCATTTGATTAGCTATTCAATTCTCTACTTTAGTAGCACTAGAAATAGATAAACAACTTCATCAATACACAATTCATAACTCTAATTATTAGCCTTTATCAACAACTTAAAACCAGTCCTAATTCATCACTCACCTTGATGGATTGTAATGAAATTTCTTCCCAAGAGTCCTCAAGCTATCATGAACCTCTCTTTCTCTCTCTCTACAAAGTTCAGCTGGTGAGAGAAAGTATTGGAGAAAGATTTTTAAGGGTTTGTTTAAGGTGAAGGAGTAAATGAGTATGAAAAACCCTACAACAGGGTGTGTAAAGCACGAAAATTGAGGTTAGTTTGAGAGAGTGATGGAAGCTTAAGATAAGCTTTCATGGAAGAGGAGAGAAACGTGAGATGGAAGGAAGAAGAAGAAGAAGTTGCTGGAGAAATGAAAAAGCTACTGGAAGAATGAGATTTTTATAGTTAAAGCTTATCTAAATCTTCATGCAATTACAATAATGCCCTTAACAAGGCCACTTGTCTTCCTCCTTTTCTTGTGCAATCTTTTTACTTTTTTGACATTGGAAAAAGGTCCAAAATCCTTTAAAAGAGGTCCCTTAAGTAGCCCCTAAAAGTCCTAGCTTCAAAAATCCCCTAAACTTGTTATTTGTGGAAATTACGGTGAGGGCCGCGTTACTCAATTTCCAGTGCTGCGGTGCTCAAATGTTCTGTTCGAATCTGTTCTTCTAGCATAGTACTTCCACTTCGACAAAGATTTTGACCACATTCCCTTTAAAACTAGGTAAAGTGGTAAACATCAAAGTTGTAGCCTTGCCTCTTAGCTTTTCTAATGGTCCAAAGATCATGTCATTTGGACTTCTGTAGTGGGAGATATGCTTGAAAAATTGAAACATATGCAAATAGAGCAACAACCCATTATGCACCTTTCTTCACCAATTGAAATTAATTTTGAATCCTACTCCTATAACGACATAAAATAATTATAAGTAATGTAAAACTAGCATCACTAGCTCAAATTAAACCTTTAAACATAAGTTTCACCTTGAGTTACGTGTCTTTGAAAGTCAAGGTTTCACATTCTTCCCCACTAAAAGAAATTCGGTCCCCGAATTTAAATCGAATTATAAGGTAGCGTACCTCTACATATTAAAGACGTGTGGGTATTTTGTTCACATATCCTCCTCGGCTTCCCACGTTACCTCTTCACTGGTGTGGTTTCACCATAACACTTTAGCTTAGGCTACATCTTTTGAACGGAGCTTTTGACTTGCCTATCAAGGATAGCCATGGGTTGCTCTTCATAGGTTAGATCATCTTTCAGCTAGATGGTTTCATACTGTATTACATGAGATGGATCCGAGTTATACTTCCTAAGTATTGACACATGAAACACGGGGTGAATATTCGAAAGGTTTGGCGGTAATGCCAAGCAATATGCCACTGCTCTAACCCTTTCTAAAATCTCGAAAGGTCCTATATACCGAGGGCTCAATTTTCCTTTCTTGCCAAACCTCATTACCCCTTTTGTTGGTGAGACCTTCAAAAATACATGATCCCCCATTTGAAACTCTAAGTTCATCCATTTGTTATCAGCATATGACTTTTGCCTACTTTGTGCTGACAACATCCTTTGACAAATCATGCGTATTTTCTCGGTGACATCCTACACCAACTCAGGCGCCAAGAGTTTCCTTTCTACCACCTCTAGCCATCCGATAAGTGACCTGCACCTCTGTCCATATAATGCTTCAAATGGTGCCATTTGGATGCTAGCTTGGAAACTGTTGTTGTAGGCAAACTTCGCTAAGGGTAGATATTGATCCCACCTGACCCCAAGGTCTATTACACAGGCCCTCAACATATCTTACAATATCTGTATCGTTCATTCAGACTGTCCATCAGTCTGAGGGTGGAAAGCCGTGCTAAATTTCAACTTAGTGTCCAACGCTGTCTGTAACTTTTCCCAGAACCTACTAGTGAATTGTGCCCCCCTATTAGATACTATAGAAACAGGAATGCCATGCAGCGGTATTATCTGATCTACATAAAGTTGGGCGTACTAGGCGGCCTTGTATGTAGTTTTAACCCGAAAAAAATGAGCTGATTTCGTTAACCAATCTACTATGACCCAAATCGAGTCATAACCCCTACTAGTTCTAGGCAAACCCATTACAAAATCCATTGCAATATGCTCCCACTTCCATTTGGGCACTAGTAATGGCTGTAGTAGCCCTGCAGGCTTTTGATGCTCGGCCTTAACCTGTTGACAACCTAAGCACTTGGAGATGAACTTAGCTACATCTTTCTTAAGTCCTTCCCAGCAATATACCTTTTTCAAATCTTGATACATCTTTGTAGCCCCTAGATGTACCACATAGGCTGCCATGTGTGCTTCCTCCAATATTTCTCTCCTCAATCCATTACTATCGGGGCACATAAAGTCTGGTTTCATACCTCAATACTCTATCTGTGCCTTTAGTAAACATATTTCCTTTCTTTCCTTGAGGGTCCTCTAAGGTCTTAATTACGAACTCATCTTTACTTTGTGCTTCTTTAATCCGGTCCATTAAGATAGGCCTCACTCTAAAATGTGCTAACAATGCATTTGCCTCTGAAACTTCCAAATGTATGCCCATGTCTCCTAAGCTATGCATTTCTACAATCAAAGATCTCCTATCTGTAGAGATATATGCTAGGCTCCCCATTAATTTTCGACTCAAGGCATCGACCACTACATTTGCCTTAGTGGGATGGTAAAGAATAGTACAATCATAATCCTTTAGCAACTCCATCAACCTACGTTGTCACAAATTAAGATCTCTCTGTTGAAATATATATTTTAGGCTTTTGTGGTCTGTATATATCTCGTAAGTCTCACCATACAAGTAATGTCTCCAAATCTTTAAGGCAAACACGATTGCTGCCATCTCCAAATCGTGTGCGGGGTAATTCTGCTCATGCCTTTTAAGTTGCCTTGATGCATACACATCACATTCCCATACTGCATTAATACATGTTGGTCCCAATAATATGTGCTAGAGGGGGGGTGAATAGCACAAATCAGCTCTTAACAAGATGAGGAACTAATTTTCAGCACAAAGAAAATAAAAACAGAGCAGACAATGCATAGCAATTTAGAGTGGTTCGGTCTAAGACCTACATTCACTACCTTGATTATCCAACCAAGGATTTTCCCACAAATCCACTAAAAACAGATGAAATTCACAAGCTTTCACCAAGCTTTACAATGGCTTTTACAAGACTCAGCCAAAAACCTTTTACACTAGTTTTTCATGGGTTAAACTAAAACCCAACACCTAACTTTCAAGGCTAAGTTAGAACCTTAACAAATTCAAGCAATCCTAGCTTGAAATAACCACATAGAGTGACTTCCTCACTCTAAGAATACAAGAAAAGATGTTAAAAGAAAGTACCTATGATCACAAGTTGATCTAAATGGTACAAGGTTAAGTGCAGAATATAAACACAAAAGATGGGCGTTTAAGTGCAGTGAGGTGAAGAGACAATTTTTAGGTTTTTTAGCTCTTTGTGACTCTAATCTCTTCCAAAACTTCCAAAAGATGATTTCTAATTGTTGAACTCTTTTATACTTGGAGAAATAACTCTGATGGCAGTTTGACAGTTTTCTAGCCGTTAAAGACAGTTGGGAGTCAGTTCTAGCCATTACTTTGTCCTTTAATGCAGCTTTCAAACTTGCAGGCATAATGCTCTTAGTCAGCTAACCGATATCTTAGTTGACTAAGTTATCTCTGTTTTCTGCTCTCTGTCTTTGGCAGTAAGCACTTAGTCTACCGGCTCATTTCTTGGTCAACTAAGTTAGTTATGTTTCTCAATATTCTTCAGCCGGCCATTTTTGTAATTTGAATCTTGGCCAACATATTTCCTAATTCAACTAATGAGCTACCTTCTTGTTAAGCAGTCATGTTTTATTATTTTTATCTCTTTTTTCTTTTGATATACACTTTGAAAGATTGATTTATTAATTTTATACATTGATTTTCCTACACACTTAAGTAAAGGTATTAGACACAAATGAATGAGAATGTTTTATTATCATAAAAAACTAATGAGCCAACAATCTCCCCCTTTTTGATGATGAGAAAACATTCCTTGATTAACAACATGGTGTCTTTTTACACTTTTTGGGTTTCTGCAAAAAATGAGAATTGCTCCCCGTAAATATATGCTCTCCCTTTGTGTGTGCATAGTTTGCTTACTTTATTCTAGCAAATTTTATTTTTGTCACATAGAAAATGACATTGTACATTTAGAGTATACATATGTGCATCAATATAAAGTGATTTGCAGCAAGTAAGTATTAACAGATTTGTCATTAAACTTTCAACAGTGAGTGTTGATAGATTTTCATTAAAGTTCCAGCAGCTGTCAACAGTTAATTTAAATCAGATTTTGTCTTCACCATTCATGTTTCAATTGATACACTATATACAACATCTATATCTATTCACAACCAAAAATTATTCACAGAAATCAAATGTCAGCATATAATTCAATATTAATACAGCAGTAGAATTTGTCAACATCAGTAAAAATACCAAGGATAACAAAATATCAGTAACTTTCAATTTTTAGCAGTTAAAATATCATAAATATATCAGCATCCATGTCTCACACTACCATATAAACAACAATATTAAAATCGAGTGTTTAAGTGCCACCATGGGACAAATAGTAGTTAAACAAAAAGATGTTTCGAAATTGCCCCTAGATTGTTTTTCTTCCTATCTTCCCTATGTTCCTACTCTTGGTTCCTCTACCCTAACATTTTTTTTTATTTTGTGATTCCTCCTCCCTTTAGGATTCTACCATACTCTCCCTTTTTGTCAGTATCCAATTAAGGGGTTTCTAGTCATCCGAGGTGTCAGAGGGTGAGGATTTAGTGCCATAAAAAGGGTGTAGAGGAAAAAGAGAGGGCTCTAGGAGAGGTGATGACTTTTTAGGGGAAGGTTCTGGTGAGGACTTCTTTGAGACATGGATTGGACACTGAAGGGAAGAGGTTGGAGCTAGTCTGGATTTCTCAGCCAACCTGAAAGACTTTCTTCTATTGAGAAAGGCTGTTTTGGTGGCCATAGTCTTCTTTCCCTTGGTTGGTGATTTTACCTCTGTTGGTGGGACTGCAGTAGCTTTTCCTTTCTCTTTGGTCTATGGCTTTAATGCTACAGTAATTTTTTGTTTTCCTTTTCCAGATTTTGCCTTGACTTTAAGAGCTGATGCAGGTTTCTTTTCTTTTCCTATATCTCCACCATCCTTTTGAGTTTCTACCCTGACAGTGTCCTTTTCAGCTTGTTCCTCCCTAACCATTTGGTGGAAGATATCCATAATGGAAACTTCCTCTGAATTTGGAGTAGAAGGCTACTATTTTTCAGATCCTAAACCAATAACATATGTTCTTTGGTCTGACTTGTCCTTGCTCTAGTGTTCAGACGTTGGAGCCTTAGCTGGTTGTTCCACACCAGGATGAGAATCTTCCGCTTGAATGCCATGACTTGCTTCAGGAGCAGAAGACCCTTCTGCTTGCAAGGCTAAGCCTTCAGCACCTTGCTGTGCTGGTGCAACACTTGGAGTTTCAGATGAGTATACAATAGCAGATTCTAAGGACACTTTCTCCTTTCTCTTCAATTCATTCTCAAGTTTAACAAATTTGTCCTTGATCTTTTGATTAGTGAGTTTACCATCTATCCTCATTAAGAGATTAAAAATCATTTCACTAGAGAATTGGGAGGATGATGCCTTGGTTGGTGCTAGTATAGCAGAGACTTTGGGTGTTCTAGTGAATTTCTCTCCATCTAGCTTGTACCCACATTTTGATCAAACTGCTATAGTAAATGGCTTGATCTCTGGTCTTTACCATGTCCATTTCATACCTCTTGGCCTAAACTCCCTTTTTCTGTACAAGGGATGTTATGACATTTCCATAAGGCAGGTTAACTTTATCAAGTTTGCAAGCTCCTCTCATCTTTTTTGTCATGAACTTGCCTATATTCAAAGCAACCCCATTAAAGGCATGTTCCATCAGCCAAAGATCCTGAAGGCTGACATAACTTAAACTTCCACTTCTTCCTTGGATGTTTGTTGCTACAAAGTAGTGCAAAATCCTTATCTAGGGGATGATTATAAGTCCAAATTGCTTATTAAAGAATATTTTTTTCCTCTAGGTGATGATTTCCCATAATGATGAGGGATCATATTTCTCTGGGAACTCATATTCACCCTCTTCACATTCGATTTTCAGTAAGCTACCTAAATCATCAGCAGTGACAACAAGTTTTTTCCCATTCAAATACACATTCAGACCATTTTCTACAAAGTCATCAGAATCTTCTAATTCTTTTTCTCCTAAAGCAATGCTGGAATAAAATGCTTTTACCAAACTTGCACTGTAGGATCTATTCTTAAAAGTGTTATATCCTTTCAGTTTTAGTTCAGTAAAATAGTTAGATAAACTAGTCTGTAGTTCTAAATTCTCATCAAAACTCTTCCAGTCAATATATTTGCCACAAGTAATAGGTGCATTCTCAATTTCTTTTAGCCTCAGTTGATGCATCCTATTTCTAATCTTAGAAGAAGAAGAGCCAATACCTTTCTTGAGTGAGGATTCCTTGTCTTTTTTCTTTTCTGTTTTCTGCTTCTTTTTTTTGAATTTCTTAGATATTTCTTTCACTGAAGCAGATGCGATTTTCTGTTTCTTCTTCAGTATTCCCATTTCAGACCCTTCTTCCATTGGTCTTTTTCTTTTCTTCTTTTCAGTAATTTCTCTACTCTAGGAAGTTTTTGCGATTCTGATTCAAGGGATTTTTCTAACTGGGGTTTTGTCTAAATGGCAAGGGTTTGAATTGATTTTAGAATAAAATGTGAAGAGATGGGTTTCAGTTTCAAAAGCTCAGGTTTCAGGGGAGAGAAAAAGAGAAGTTGTCAGCAGTTAATTTGTAGTAAAACTGTCCTCCTCCCCCTTTGATGTTGCCCTATTCTATTTACTCAAAATTTCAAAACTCCCTCTAAATTTTGGTTATTCACTTAGATAGTTTTTTTCCTTTCTTTATTACCCAGTAAATACATTATTTTCATTATTTTATTCCTTCTTCATTTTAATGACTGAGTCTTATTATTTAATACTAACGGAACACTCTTAGTTGACTAAGATTCATCTTAGTCGACTGAATGCTTTTTGTTTCATGTACATGAGCCAAAGATTTTCTCACAATTCTTGCAGACTAATCATACCTAGATTTCTTCTAATTTCACAGAATCTATCTTCATTCAATGGTTTAGTAAAACTATCAACTAGTTGATGCAAAGTATTCACAAATTCAATTTTAACATCATTTTTCACTACATGGTCTCTAACAAAATGATGTCTAATCTCAATGTGTTTTGTTCTATAGTGCTGCACTAGGTTTTTTGATATATTAATTGCACTTGTGTTATCACAGTATATTGGTACGTTATGCATAGTCATTCCATAGTCTTTCAATTGCTGTTTGATCTAAAGAATTTGTGAACAGTAGCTACCTAGTGATATAAACCCTGTTTCAACTGCAGATAAAGCTACTAAATTTTGTTTCTTGCTGGACCATGACACAAGCATGCTACCTAAAAATTGCAATGTTCCACTGGTGCTTTTCCTATCAGTTTCGCTGCCAGCAAAATCAACATCAGAGTATCCAATTAAGCTAAATGTTGATTCTCTAGAATACCATATACCTAAAGTTTGAGTCTCTAAGAGGTATCTAAAAATTCTTTTAACAACTATTAAGTGTGATTCTTTAGGTTATGACTGAAATCTAGCACACAAACACACACTAAACTGAATATCCGGTCTGCTTGTTGTCAAGTAAAGTAATGAACCGATCATAACTCTATAAAGCTTTTGATCTACATTCCTTCCTTTTTTATAAAGATCAAGTCTTGTGGATGAACTCATTGGTGTGGAGATTGGTTTTAGCTTCAGCATATCGAAATTCTTGAGCATATCTTGAGTGTACCTTTCTTGGTTGATGAAGATTCCTTCCTCACTTTGCTTAATTTGAAGACCAAGAAAGAACTTCCATTCTCCCATCATGCTCATTTCAAATTCACCCTGCATTTCTTTTGCAAAGTTCTTGCTTAAAGACTCATTAGTTGCACCAAATACAATGTCATCCACATATATTTGTACAACAATTAAATCATGTAAATGTCTTTTAATGAATAATGTAGTATCAATGCTGCCTCTAATATAACCTTTTTCAACCAGAAATTTTGAAAGCCTTTCATATGAAGCTCTAGGAGCTTGTTTCAATCCATACAAGGCTTTATAGAATTTGTAAACATGGTCTGGTTTTTCAAAATCTTCAAAACCTGGTGGCTGTTCAACATACACTTCCTCTTGAATAAATCCATGCAAAAATGCACTCTTTACATCCATTTGGTATAATTTAAAATTCATGAAGCATGTAGAAGCTAGCAACAACCTTATGGCTTCAATTCTAGCTACGGGTGCAAAGGTTTCATCATAATCTATTCCTTCCTCTTGATTGTAGGCTAGTGTTACTAATATAGCTTTCTTTCTAACTACATTTCCTTGCTCATCTACCTTATTTCTAAACACTCATTTTGTGCCAACGATTGGGTGATTTGAGGGTCTAGGTACCAATAACCATGCACAGTTTCTTGTGAATTGGTCAAGTTCCTCTTGGATGGCCATCATCCAACCTTCCTCTTTTTTAGCTTTTTCAAAACTTTTGGGTTCAATTTGCGATATGAAAGCTGAAAACTCACAAGTTTCCCTAGTTTCTCTTCTAGTTTTGACACCTTGAGAAATGTCACCTATTATTTGATCTTGTGGATGGTCTCTTACAAATCTCCAACTCCTTGGAAGATCACCATGTTGATTTTCTGTTCTTTGCAAATTTTCAAGAGATGGAGTTTCATTTTCTCTTCTAGGTGAGCTTTCTTCATTATTCTTATTATTTTCTAAGCTCATTTCATTCATTTGCTTTTCAAGGATTTCTACATCATCATCATCATCATGAATTTCCTTTTGTAAAGCCTTTGATTCATCAAAAACTACATGGATTGATTCTTCTACCGTTAAAGCCCTTTTGTTAAAAATCCTATTAGCCTTTGAGTTTAATGCATAACCTAAAAATATTGCCTCATCACTCTTTGCATCAAACTTCCCTAAGGGCTGTTTTTCATTGTTCAATACAAAATATTTACAGCCAAAACTCCTAAGATGAGAAATATTTGGTTTCCTACCCTTGTAAAGTTCATAAGGTGTCTTAGATATCATAGGTCTTATTGATACTCTATTAAGTATATAAGCTGCTGCGTTCACTACCTCAGCCCAAAAATATTTTGGTAGGTTGTTCTCGCATAGCATAGTTCTAGCCATCTCTTTTAAGGTTCGGTTTTTCCTTTCTACAACTCCATTTTGCTGGGGTGTTCTAGATGCAAAGAAATTATGATCCAACCCCTTTTCATTGCAAAATTCCTCAAATTCATCACTTTCAAATTCTCCTCCATGATCACTTCTTATGCTAACTATGGCTAGTCCTTTTTCATTCTCTACTCTTCTACAATGACTTATAAAAATTGATAAAGAATCATTTTTATGAGCAAGAAAATAGACCCAAATGTACCTAGAATAGTTATCAACTATCACAAAGCCATAAGATTTTCCTCCTAAGCTAGTTGTGCTTATTGGATCAAATAGATCAATGTGTAACAGTTCAAGAGGCCTAGATGTTGACACAACTTTCTTAGCTTTAAAAGATGTTCTAACTTGTTTTCGTAGTTGGCAAGCATCACATATTTTATCATCTTCAAATTTTAAATATGGTAGCCCAACAACTAAGTTCTTTCTAATCAATTTTGACATCGTATGCAAACTTACATGTCCTAATCTCCTATGCCATAACTAGCTATCATCATCAGCATTTGGAACAAGACATATTTCACTATTTATCTCAAGATCCTCAAGAAAAATAACATACATATTCTTTAATCTCTTTCCTATGAATAAGACTTTGTTTGTACTTATGTCAATTACTTCACACTTATTTGAATCAAAACATACTTTAAATCCTTTGTCACATAATTGACTAATGCTCAATAAATTATGCTTCAAACCTTTAACTAATAACAAATGACTTATTTCAGTTTGGGAATTCTTACCAACCGTACCTATCCCATGAATTCTACCTTTTGAATCATCACCAAAAGATACGGTACCTCCCTTTTTCTTGTCTAGCTGAGCAAATAACATTTCATCTCCTGTCGTGTGTCGTGAATAGCCACTATCCATGTACCAAGGCTACTTCTTCTTGAGTTGAGCTCTTGAACATGTCTCCTTTAAGGGCAGCTCAACCTACAAAACAAATTTTTAGTTTTTCTTTACAAGTACCCATATTTTGATGGGTCCTTGAGTGTTAGTTGCAATATATGATCCTTTTGGAACCCAAATTTTTTTAACTTTCTACAGGTTATTTTTTTAAAGCAATCATATGATAAATGTCCATATTTACCGCAACAATAACATTTAGATGATGCAAAAGCATAATTTTTCTTGTGGTATGCATTTTTTTTTTGGAGTTTCAATTTTTAAACATTTGAGAGCTGTGTTTTCATCAAGTAATTTTTGCCAAGCTTCAGTTTTATTGTCCAGCTCTAGTTTTAAACTTCAAAATCTGTTTTTGAGTGTTCTAACTCAATTTGCAAAATATTTCTTTGCTCAAAAATAGAGTTGAACTCTTGTCTCATCTTTTCCAAATCATTTTCAATAGATGCAGCCTTTTTCTTTAATGTTTTTTATTTTGAGAAAACTTTTTCAAATTCATCATAAAAGCACTCATACTCATCTTGTAAATCATCAAAAGAATTAATGCAGGGGGATGAGGATACCTCTGTTTCATCATCCCGTGCCATCAGACATAGGTTTGCTCTTTCCTCAGATTTTTCATCTTTAGCTTCAGAGCTTGATGTGTCACTATCCGACCATGCAGCTGCTACCATTGCTTTCTTGGATTTCTTATTTTTCTTTGGAGTCTCATCCTTCAGCGATGGACATTCAGACTTGAAGTGGTCAAGTTTCTTGCACTTCTAGCATATCAACTCCTCCTTTTTGTTGGAGTCATTCTTGTTTCTGATTTTTCATGAAGCACTTTGATCTGTTATAAAGCCTCTTCTAACTAGTCTTCGGTTTCTTCTGCCCATAAGCTTTCTTAATTTTCTTGCAACCAGAGCTAACTCTTCATCATTATCGCATGACAACTCTTCCAGCTCTTCTTCAAGGATGCTGGCTTTAAATGCAATGCTCTTTTTTTTTCCTTTGCCTCCCTCCTATCTTCTTCTTCTTCCTCTTTAAGCTCCAGCTCATGAGTAAGGAGATAATCACAAATCTCATCTAAGGTGATAACATTTAGATCTTTTGCCTCTCGGATTGCAGTCACTTTAGGCTTCCAATTTTTTGGTAGACTTCTAAGCAGTCTCTTTACTAATTCATGTTCAGGGATAGGCTTGCCTAGCTGACTCAATTTATTTGTGATGTTTGTAAACCTATCAAACATACTGATGATGTCTTCACCAGGCTCCATTTTGAACATTTCATAGTTATGTGTCAAGAGGGCAATTTTGGACTCCTTGACTTGAGAAGTCCCTTCATGGATTATTCTAAGTTTCTCCCACACTTGTTTAGCTATTGTACAGCTTGAGACTTTGTTAAATTCAGTGGGGGTCAAGGCACTATGCAATGTGTTGATGGCCTTAAAATTTACTTGAACTTTCTTAGTCTCAGCCTTTACCCATTCAGACCTTGGCTTAGGCATCAACTCATTTGTCACCACATTCAAAGTTGAGAGCATGAAGGGTCCATCAATTATGACATCAACATTTCATAATCTATAGCTCTAATATAAATTGACATCCTAGTGCTCTAATAAAGGTAATTAGAGCCATCAAATAGAGGTGGTATGTTTGTTGATTGTCCCTCAACCACTATTGATTTTTAGAGAGCCATTTGGGTCCTCCCTATGGATGTTAAGCCTTAAGAATAGGGAACTAGCATTGATGCCACTTGTTGGTCCCAATAATATGTGCTAGAGAGGGGTGAATAGTATAAATCGGCTCTTGACAAGATGAGGAACTAATTTCCAACATAAAGAAAATAAAAACAGAGTAGACAATGCACAACAATTTAGAGTGGTTCAGTCAAAGACCTACGTCCACTACCTTGATTATCTAACCAAGGATTTTCCCACAAATCCACTAAAAATCGGTGAAATTCACAAGCTTTCACCAAGCTTTACAATGGCTTTTACAAGGCTCAGCCAAAAACCTTTTACACTAGTTTTTCACGGGCTAAACTAAAACCTAACACCTAACTTTCAAGGCTAAGTTAGAACCTTAACAAATTCAAGCAATCCTAGCTTGAAATAACCACTTAAGAGTGACTTCCTCACTCTAAGAATACAAGAAAAGATGTTAAAAGAAAGTACCTATGATCACAAGTTGATCTAAATGGTACAAGGTTAAGTGCAGAATATAAGCACAAAAGATGGGCATTTAAGTGCAATGAGGTGAAGAGAGAATTTTCAGGTTTTTTAGCTCTTTGTGACTCTAATCTCTTCCAAAACTTCCAAAAGATGATTTCTAATTGTTGGAGAACTCTTTCATACTTGGAGAAACAACTCTGATGGTAGTTTGACAGTTTTCTAGCTATTAGAGATAGTTGGGAGTCGGTTCTAGCCGTTACTTTGTCCTTTAGTGCAGCTTTCAAACTTGCAGGCAGAATGCTCTTAGTCGGCTAACCGATATCTTAGTTGACTAAGTTGTCTCTGTTTTCTGCTCCCTGTCTCTAGCAGTTCTGGCAATAAGCACTTAGTCGACTGGCTCATTTCTTGGTCAACTAAGTTGGTTATATTTCTCAATATTCTTCAGCCCGCCATTTCTGTAATTTGAATCTTGGCCAACCAACATTCTTCCTAATTCAACTAATGAGCTTCCCTTTTTATCAAGCAGTCATGTCTAATTATTTTTATCTCCTTTTTCTTTTGATATACACTTTGAAAGATTGATTTATTAATTTTATACATTGATTTTCCTGCACACTTAAGTAAAGGCATTAGACACAAATGAATGGGAATACTTTATTATCATCAAAAACTAATGGAGCCAACAATACACAACCTAAACCAACTTACGATGCATCACAGAATACCGTATAACCCCCTGTGCCTTGCGGTAGGCTTAATATTGGAGCTGTGGTGAGACATGCCTTAAGTTTCTTAAAGCTATCCTCACAAGCATTTGACCACTCAAATTTTGTATCTTTACATGTCAGCTTGGTTAGAGGGGAGACTATTTTGGAGAAGTCCTTCACAAAATGACGATAATAGCCAGGCAAACCCAAAAAGCTTCTAATCTCTGTAACTAATGCTGGCCTTGGCCACTTTTTCACTGCCTTAACTTTCTTTGGGTTGACTTGTATCCCATCCTTGGAAACCACATGTCCTAAGAATGCGACACTTTCAAGCCAAAACTCACACTTGGAGAACTTGGCATACAATCGATGTTCACTCTAAGTTTAGAGCACTATCTTAAGATGCTGCTTGTGCTCCTCTCGACTCTTCGAGTAGATCAATGTGTCATCAATAAACACCACCATGAACTTATCCAAATAGGGCTTGAACACTCCGTTCATCAAATCCATAAAGGCCGCAGGGGCATTAGTAAGCCCGAATGACATCACCAAGAATTTATAATGCCCATATCTTGTTCGAAATGCAGTCTTAGGTATGTCCTCATTTTTTATCCTCAGCTGATGGTACCCAGATCATAGATTTATCTTAGACAAACATTGTGCCCCTTGTAGCTGATCAAATAAATCATTTATTCTTGGAAAAGGGTACTTATTCTTCATCGTTACTTTATTAAGTTGTCGGTAGTCAATACATAATCTAAGTGACCTATCTTTCTTCTTTACAAATAGCACCGGTGCTCCCCATGTGAGACGTTGGGGCGAATAAAGCCTTTATCTAACAAATCCTCCAACTGATCCTTAAGTTCCTTAAGCTCCATCGGTGCCATTCGGTATGGGGGTATGGATATGGGTCTAGTGTCGGGAATCAAATCTATACAAAATTCAATCTTTTGCTCAAGAGGTAAACTTGGTAGTTCTTTGGGAAATACATCCATAACCTCATTCATTACCGACACTTAGCCTATATCTCCAACCTTCGCTTGAGTATCCCTCACAACAGCCAAGTAACCTTGACAACCCTATCTTAATAGCCTTCCAGTAGACATGATAGATATCAAATTGGTTGGAGCATTGCTCTTATCCCCTTGAATAATAAATGAGGGTTCATCGGGAAATCAAGTCTAGCCAGTTTATGGTAACAATCTACACTGGCATGACAGGGTGATAGCCAATCCATTCCCAAGATCACATCAAAATCTAAGGTGTCTAACACCACTAGATTTACCAATGTGTTTTTGTCCTTGACTTGAACTACACAGGATTCATATTCCCATTCAGCCACAAATACCTCCTTTAAAGGAATAGACACCACCAATTGTTCTTCTCTCCTAACACGATCCTTACCCAAACGAAGTGCAAAACATGGAGAAATAAAAAGAATGGGTAGCACCAAGATCAAACAATACTCGAGCATCCATATTACAAACAGAAAGAATACCTGAAACCACTACATTGGATGTTTAGGCCTTTTAGGGTGTTAAAGCATACTCTTAGGGTGTTAAAGCATATACCCTCGATTGGCCTCTACTGGTGGAACTCTGACGTTTAGACCTAGAAAGCTTGCCCTAAGAGGAAGTAACAGCACCTTTACCTCTTGATCCACTAACCTCTCGATCAGATGAGGCTGCAACTGAAAGAGCAGACAAAGCTGGCTAGGTCAAGCTGCAAGTAGAACCTTGTGATTGATGAGCCATCGGGCAATTCTTACGCACCCATAACAAACTCTCATAGTACGTAAGCATCGTCCACTATGTCGTCTCCCACAAGTATTACAAAAGTGTGGATAACTTGACTACCCTGTCTAGAATCTTGCTGCCTTCCTCCATTAAAAGTTTACTGCCTTGATCCAACGCTAACACTAGTGACGTCACTCCCCTTTTGGGGAATCGTGAGTCCCTTTGTGGACCCTGACGGCTAGAAGATGAAATACCACTGCTGAAATCTCTGTGACCTTGATAACCCTCTATCTTGGCCTTGTTTGCTCTATCCCTCATAGCCTTACTCTCATTGGTCTTTATCTCAATCCGTTGAGCGCAATCCACTACTGCGGAGTAGGTATTGAAATCTCGGGATGCCACAGCTTTAAACAATGGCTCCATTAGCCCATCCACAAACCTTGGAATCTTCGTCTCCTCAGTAAAAACTAGATAGGGCGCATACTGGGCCAATTGTGTGAATTTGATGTCATATTTCGACACCATCATACTTAGGGTTTGTATTAGTGCCTCAAACTCCCTAGCTAGTGCATTACTTACACTGAGCGATAAGAATCAATCTAAGAAGGTTGTACTAAACTCCTTCCAAGTCAATGGCGTTACATCTGTTGGCCTACCTCTACGTAAGGAGCTATACCACTCTTGTGCCATGTATTCTAATTGGAAGGCAACAAGCTTGATTGATCTAATACTATAGCATCCCAGGGCCTCACAGATTTTCTCCATCTTATCTAAGAAAATCTAGGGTTTCTCTGATGCATCAAACCCTGAAAATGATGGAGGCTTAAGCTTGAGAAAATTAGGAAAAGAAATCTCTAAATGACCCCTCTCGACCTCAAGATGTTGGCGATCGGCATGCCCTTGGGAACTAAGGGATTCTTGTACTGTAGGTCTCCCCTCCATTATCCTATGTATATCGTCCATAAGGGCTACCATCATCTCTACAAACCGATTAACTCCTTGCAAGCCTGTAGCCAAGTCCTCGATGGTAATGCCCCTAGTTGGTTGTCTATCCACATAACTCGAAGACTGTCCCTCATCTCATCTACCTATAAGTGTATCCACCCTCACTGGCCTAGTGGCTCTGCCACGTATACCACGCCTCCTAAGGGTGGATGCTTGTGGCCTATCTATCATCTCATTAGAAGCATCTTGCTCCCCCATCCGTCTTGAGGCGGCTCGTGTCTTAGGCGGCATTCTTACCAAGATAAAAGCAAACACCTGTTGTTAAACACATTTATAACCATATTTAAGGGAAAAAGGTGGTTTCCAAGATAGAAAGTCTATGTGGTCCCTTGCTTGTAAAATGTGCCGCAGTTCACACTTCACAACCGAAGTTTCCACATAAAGACCCAACACTCCACTAGACCAACAAAAGGAAGTCCTAGGACCTAGACAACCTAGGGCTCTGATACCAACTTTCTCATGACCTAATTTTCGAGCTGTGATCGATGTATGGACTCAATGGACGTAGTCCATTAAGCCCAAGCAAGCCTATTTATGTAATCCTGCTCATCATCCCATCAATTATTCTGAGAATTTCATCTCATAATTCTACACTTCAGGTAATTTACTAATAAACTATAGCAATCGAAACTGAATTTATATTAACCCAAATTAATATTAACCATCGCCACTCATGATGGCTACCAATCAAAATATACATATATGGTCTAAGGCATGCATCTTAGTACTTTACATTACATGTACGTATTTACAAACAAAAATGACTCTCGGCTTCTAGAAGAGTGCCCAAGGTGAAGGGACGGCTACTGAATGCCAACATACTTACCAAGGAGACGAAACTATGTAGACTCCTTGACTTAGGTTCCAACTGCCTCCTGGTTTGAAAACATGAAGTTGAAAACAATGAGTACAAACTTAGTGAGTGAACATAAGAAGGGAACAAGCAACGATAAGGAAAGTTGATGATCATGATGCACTTATTTGAAAATAATACAACTTAGTTCAAGTTCTTATTAAAATCCCTCCATTAAACCCCTGGTTATTAAATCATTTAATGATGAAAGAACCATATTCAGCACGAGATTGGAAAGAGAGGAAATTTTCAACAATCATCCAAGCAAGGCAGTACAAACATAATATTTCTCGCTGCTATAAAATCAATTTACAAGTAAATGGGAAATTTTCAAAATTCATCATGCCGTTTAATCACATATTATAATCATGATCTTTATATTGCATACACATATACTTAAGCTTTATCAATTAGTATACCACCACATCTCATCCGGCTCATATGCATCCCCCCACATCGTGCACATAGCCAGACACCCATCTCACCCAGCTCATGTGCATCTCCCTACATCGTGCACATAGCCGGACATCCCATCTCACCCAGCTCATGTGCATCCCCCCACATCATGCACATAACTAGACATCCCATCTCACCCAGCTCATGTGCATCCCCCCACATCGTGCACATAGCTAGAGTCATCGTGTGCATCCCCTCACATCATGCACAGTTAATGCATTGTATGCATCCCCCCGCATCGTGCACACAAGCAGTATCACCATCCATCTCCCTCGCCATCGTCATCACCGGCAAGTGCACACTCACCCCGCACATGCACGGTTGCATTTGTCACACAATGGTATATATATATATATCAACATTATGCAGAAACGTATGGATTCATCACACTATCAATTTGATAATATAAAAACATTTCATAAGGGCTTGTTCCCATACGAGTTTTGAATAAAAACCAATAAAACATTTTAGGGGGATTCAATCAAACATGTATATGTATATCCCAAAACATTTTATGCAAGTTCACTCACCTTTATTTGTTAAACCTTTAATCGACTCTAACTTCCCTAATGGTCCAAATGGGGCTGAGGGCCTCGTTGGAACCTATCACGCACCAAAACATCACAGCCAATCCAATTTACATTAATATCACTCCAAAAGCTATTTTCCCCAAATCAAGCTTCACTAGCCCTTCCTATTTATCTTCCATTACCATTTGATTGGCTATTCAGTTCTTTACTTTAGTAACACCAGAAATAGATAAACAACTTCAACAATACACAATTCATAACTCTAATTATTAGCCTTTATCAATAACTTAAAACCAGTCCTAATTCATCACTCACTTCGGTGGATTGTAATGAAATTTCTTCCTAAGAGTCCTCAAGCTATCATGAAACCTTTCCCTCTCTACAAAGTTTAGCTAGTGAGAGAAAGTATTGAAGAAAGATTTTTAAGGGTTTGTTTAAGGTGAAGGAATAAAAGAGTTGAAAAACCCTGCAACAGGGTGTGTAAAGCACGAAAATTGAGGTTAGTTTGAGAGAGTGATGGAAGCTTGAGAGAAGCTTTCATGAAAGAGGAGAGAAACGTGAGATGGGAGGAAGGAGAACAAAAAGTTGCTAGAGAAATGAAGAAGGTGCTGAAAGAATGAGATTTTTATAGTTAAAGTTTATCTAAATCTTCATGCAATTACAATAATGCCCTTAACAAGGCCACTTATCTTCCTATTTTTCTTGTACAATCCTTTTACTCTTTTGACATTGGGAAAAGGTCCAAAATCCTCTAAAAGAGGTCCCTTAATTAGCCCCCAAAAGTCCTAGCTTCAAAAACCCCCTAAACTTGTTATTTGTGGAAATTATGGTGATGGCCGCGACTTTCAATTTCCAGCGTCGTGGCGCTCAAATGTTCTGTCTGAATCTGTTCTTCTGGCACAGTACTTCCACTTTGACAAAGATTTTGACCACCTTCCCTTCAAAACTAGGCAAAGTGGTAAACATCAAAGTTGTATCCCTGCCTCTTAACTTTTCTAATGGTCCAAAGATCATGTCATTTAGACTTTCGTAGTGGGAGATATGCTTGAAAAACTGAAATATATGGAAATAGAGCAATAGCCCATTATGCACCTTTCTTTAACAATTGAAATTATTTTTGAATCCTACTCCTACAACGACATAAAATAATTATAAGAAACTTAAAACTAGCATCATTAGCTCAAATTAAACCTTTAAACATAAGTTCCACCTCGAGTTACGTGTCTCTAAAGATCGAGGTTTCACAGATTTGAATTGTTTATTCCAATATGTTCTTAACGCTTTTAATTGCCTGATCACCAATTAAAATGATCTAGGAACCTAAACAAACTTTGGAAAGGAGTTTAAAGTATACTAAAATTAGGATAGCATATGATCATATTAATTGATTTGCATATAGGATAAGGATATATTTATAAGCCATATGTAGCCAGATTATAGCTTGAACTTAATGAGTCTATTTTAATTTCAATTCACATAAGAATATAGTGTTTTGGTTAAAATAGATATTTTTAGAAGATGAGTCGAGAGACCCTTATAAATAATTGAAGACTCTAGATTAGCAATTCAACCCATTAAAATAAGTTAAGGAAGAGATGTAAGCTTAGATGAAGTGTGAGGGATATTATAATCCTAAGCTTGTTTGATTTGATTTTTACCTAAGTTATTATTATTTTAATTTTTTTTAACTTAAATTTTGGTTAATTATTTTTAGCTAATTTATTCAATTATTTGATATTGACTGTTTAGATAAGATTAAATTGTTCTAATTTTAGTACTTAGTAAAATTTTAGATCAATTCTCTGTGAGACGGATACTTTGCTTGTTTGTATACTATCTATTCGATACGTATACTTGCGTAGTAAAATTTTAACTGACATCACTCCACTGTCTAGTCGTTGAGTCGTTTTTAAAATTAATGTGTTTAAAACTATTTTGGGCTGGGGCCCTTGGATGTTTTAAATTAATTATTTAGAATTGTGCTATTTAGTACTAATGCTTGGTAATTTCTAGTATGATATTTGAAGTGTGGTGATGAATTTTAGTTATTATTATTTTGGTGCATATTATTGGTGATATAAACGTATTGGTGTCTAATAAGATTAATTGGAGTAGTAAGGATGATAAAAGGAAAGGAAAATATTGGTAAAGTAAAAATATTTATAAAGCTTGCCAAGTTGTGTGAGCTAGCCTACATGACTTGTGCACCGATAACGATTGTAGGAGAAGGCCATTACAACATTGGTATCAAATCCCTAGGTTTAGAAGAGTCCCAGTAATTCTAGAGTTTGTGAGTAGAGTGTCGGGACTAGTGTAAGGTCTTATCCATGGTTCGTGACTATAACACGGAATATGGATTAGAGGCTGCATAAGCTCCCAAGTTTTAGTAAGCCATTTTTACTAAAAAACATTGATGTGAATTTGAAAGGTTATTGTTACTATCTAGGTTCGAGATGCCACCTAAAACGTGAGCCACCTCTTGGAGAACTAGGGGGCAAGACACCTCAAATGACACTACGATTAGACTATGAAGTTCTATATCTAAGAGTCGTGGGAGGAGTAGGTCTAGAGGTAAGCTTGCTAGGCCTGTTAGTGAACAAGGCGTTAGTGAGAGACATGTTGGTATGGGTTTAGACGAAATTGGAGGTAACTATTAAATTGTAGGAAATGTTATCTTGGACGAGTTAGCAGCTAGACTACAAAGGTTAACACAAGAATTTGTGGCATTTAGGAGATAGGAGTGGAGTACCCTAATAAGTTAATGGGTACTAGTTCTAAGGACCTAGAATATCAGCCTTATGAAGAGATGGATCGAGGGAATGTTATGGTGACTCTAGGTGATTTTATGAAATTGAGACCCCCATTTTTTACTGGTACTAATCCCAAAGAAGATTCGAAAGTGTCTTTAATTGTTGGATAGTTGAGTTGATGGGTTTTAAATTGTTAGAGGTAGTGCAGATCTAGTTCACTATGATCAAACACTGTAGACCTCATAGTTTCACTTCATTTACTTGGGAAGAGTTTTCCCAAGCGTTGATGGATAGATTGCTGCTTGAAAGCTTGAGGGATGTTAACACACAAGAGTTTGAAACTCTAATGCAGATGCTTGGAATGTTAGTGGCAGACTATGACATTTAATTTACTCAATTATTGAGGTATGCCCTATTTTTGGCTCTAAATGAAAAAGAGAGAATCAAGAGATTCATTAAGAGATTAAATGAGTCGATTTACAAAATATGTGAAACTTGTAGTTTCTGTTATATGGATAAATTAGATAAATAACTTGGTGAGCTTAAGAAATGCAAGGACTAGCCAAAAACCTTAATTTCATCCTTGTGAATTCAAAGTTAAAGGTCAAGGAGGTTGTGGAAGGGAATTAGAATGGAATTAGGCTTTAAAAGGGATAATTTTTGGAAGTTTGGACATGAAAAGTCGACCCTAATGCATAGAGGGTCAACCTTGCAAAGTAAAAATAGGAGAAATACAACCATTCTTGTCACAGCCCAAATCCCAAGCCATGATCGACGCATGGACCCAATAGGCATGGCCCACTAGGCCATGTCACAACCCAATTTTTGGGCCCTGATTGGCACATGGGCTCAATAGGCATAGCCCACTAAGCCCAAGCAAGCCTTTTTATATGATCTTGTTCATCATTCCATCCATCACTTTAAATGCCATATTTCGTAATTCTCAAGTATAATTATTTCAACAATATAACATGGCAGCCAACTACTTACATTTATATTATCCAAAATAATGTCACCCATTGCCAACTCATAGTGGCAGCGTTAATCAAAATAAACATATATATCTGAGTGATTTACATCATGTGTACATATACACAGGCAAAAAGACTCATTGACTTCTAGCGGAGTAACCTTGGGTGAAGGTACAGTTACTGAATGTCATGGTACCTACCAAAAGGTGAGTGTAAATGGACGCCTCAGTCTAGGTCCCAACTACCTCTGAATTTGAAAAAACATGAAGTTGAAAAGAGTTAGTATAAACCCAATGAGTGAACATAAGAAGGGAACAAGCATCAATACAAAAAGTTTTAGAAAACGTCATGCACTTATGTTGAAAACAATGTTATTTAGCTTAATTTCTTGTTAAAAACCCCTCAAGTCAACCCTTGATTATTTAATGCTTTAGTATTGAAAGATTCATGATCTACAATGAAGTTATAGAGTGAAAACTACGATAAAGTCCAAGCAAGGCAAGCATGGTACTGCAGCGAGAATGAAATTTCACTATAGCAAAATTCGAGGCAAATTTTTGAGCTAACCACTCGAGAGTTTCTCGTTGTAACAAGAATGAATTTTGCTACAGCGAAAACCCAGCAAAGCATTTTACTCAACCACCCGAGAGTTTCTTGCTACAACGAGAATGAATTTCACTGCAACGAAAAATAGGGCAATGAAATTAAAAAAATTCTTGTCACAACGAAATCCATTTTTACTGTAGTGAAAATCAATTGGAAAGCATTTGTCAAATTTTAACATTCGATAGTCAATGCAATCACAATATATTTTCCATACCCTCTTTTTATATATAACATATATAAACATATATACAACGATCAGCATCACCCTAACTCTCCCCCAACTCATGTGCATTCCCACACCGAACATAGTTGGGTCATCATGTAGTACCCCGTACTTTGATATGGTGGCTAATAAAGCTTATGGATGCCAATTGAGGTTAATTACAGAGTTAAAAAGGTGATTCGGAAGTGAACCTATGAAACCTCAACCTCCATAGACATTTAACTAGAAGTAGACGCGATAACACGGATCAAGGGTAATTTCATCATTTCTCATGGTGAGCTCTTGGAAGTAGCTTTCAAATGTTATTAAGGTCTAAATAAGCCTAAGGAATAAATGAATGATGGTAAAATGAATGAAGAAGATAGAAATATCGATAATTTTCATGATAGGGGCAAAATGGTCATCTTGCATCTCGAGTCAAAATTTTTAAGTTTTCATGAACTCGAGTATTTCTAGACTCTTATGGACCTTGTCTTAGTGTCAAAGAAGTAAAAAGATTGTATAAAGGCAATGGAAAGACAAATGACCTTGTTAAGGGCATTTTGGTAATTACGTGAGAAAATGGATAAACAAAAGGCATAAATATCTAAGTTTCTAGCAAGTTCTTCAAATTTCCAGCAACTTCTTCTTCTTCTTCTTCCTTTCTCATGTTTTCTTACCTTCCATGGGAGCTTGCTTAAAAACCTCCGTAGATTTTCTCAAGTTAACTCCAATTTTCATGCTTTTATGCACCTTTTTGCAAAGTCCTTTGTGCTCTCTTACCCTTTCACCTTAAAACCTTCAAAAGCCTTTCCTTAATACTTTTTCTCACTAATTGGACATTTTAGAGAGAGAAAGGGAGATTTTTCACAAGAATTCGAAAGATTTTGAAAAAGAATTCAATTACAAAGCTACCACGGTGAGTTATGAAACTAAGTTGATTTTTTTTAGTTTTTGAGAATGGCTAGTGGCTACAATTGTGAGTGTTTTGTAGTTGAGGTGGTCTATTCATTTTAGTGTGGCTAGAATGGTGAAAATAGATAGCTACTTAATGGTAGTTGGAAGATAGCTAGGAATAACTAGTAGAGCATGATTTATGAGATAGCTTTTAGAAATATGGTTATGTGAATTGAGTTGATTTGTGATGCTATTGTGTGTGATAGGTCCCAACGAGACCCCACATCTCCATTCCGACCATTAATGGGAGTTGGAGTCGATTTAAGAATCAACAAAGACACTGTGAGTGAACTTGCACTAAAAATATTTTGGGAAATATATTGGTATTTGGACGAAGCGTGTGAATGATTTTTATTTGATTGTTCCTTAAAGATTATGCATGGGAACAAACCTTTATTAAAACATTTTACATTGTGAGTGTGCAATATGGTGAATCCTTGTGCCTTATATGATGTTGATATAAATATATATGTTGCGTATTGAAAGTTAATATTGTGTAATAAATATAACCGTGCGTGTACGTGATGTGGGAGATGCACATGCCGCTGATTACGAGGTGCGAAAGTGTGGATAGTGATGTTGATGTGTGCGAGTAGGGAATGCACATGATGATGTTGATGTGTGAGAGTAGGGAGTGCACACGATGATGTTGATGTGTGCGAGTAAGGAGTGCACACGATGATATTGCCTTGTACGTGTAGGTAATGCACATTGGCTGAGTGAGGTGGTGGTATTCGTGTTATATATGTATATATACATGTGTAAGAGAAAGTTATGAATATAGTAGGTGGATGTAATGTATGTGAAATCTTGCAAGTTGAACATTGAAATCTTGCTAATTATCTTCAAATTGAATTGTATTGTAGCGAGAGACTCTTGGGTTCTTGCCGCTCGAATCTCACTGTAGCAAGAATCCACTCTCACTACAGCGAGAAACCTTTTGTCATGTTTACTACCTTGCTTGGTTTCTACCATATTTTCTACTTCTTGAACCTCACGGTTGATCATGGATTTTCAACATTGAGGGATTAGTTAATCAAGTTTGAAATGAGGGGTTTTAATAAGAATTAAACTAAATTGCATTGTTTTTTAATCTAAGTGCATCATGATTTTTTAAAAACTTTTCTTATCGTCACTTGTTCCCTTCTTATGTTCACTCATTGGGTTTATACTCACTGTTTTCAACTTCATGTTTTCAGGTCAGGAGGCAATTGGAAACTAGGTCGAGGTGTCCTCGTAGATTCGTCTCCTTGGTAGGTATCTCGGCATTCAATAGCTATACCTTCGACAAGGTCACTCCGCTAGAAGTCAAGTATCTCTTTTATTGTGTATAGATAAACCCGATGTAAATTACTAAGATATTTTTCTTAGACAATATATGTATACTTTGAATGGTAATGCCACTATGAGTTGACAATGGTTAACATTATTTTGAGTTGGAATTATGAAATGTGACTTTAGGAACATGTGATAGAATGAAGAACAGGTTATGCAAAATGGCCCGAAAATCGGGCTGTGACAAAATTGGAATCAGAGCTCTAGGTTTAGTTGAGTCTTAGGGGTTTTAGTGTCAGTCAGCGGAGTTCTTGGAGTTAATGTAGAGTCTTGTTTATGGCTTGTGACTGCAGCACAAGTCATAGACAGGAGGCTATATAAACTCCTATTCTTAGTAACCTACCCTTTTGCTAACCTCATATAAAGGTCATAAGTGGTGCCGTCGTCCGGGTTTGAGATGTCCCCCGAGACACGAGCTGTTGTTGGAAGATTTTAAGTAAACGTTCCTAATAAAAGGTTAGTGTGATGGTATATCCCTCCGATTAAGGATGGAGGAAAGTGGAGTTGGATTAATAGGTCCGTGATAACTTGTTCATTTGGTGGAGTTAAAAATTTGAGCCCAAGATTGTCAATGGGAAGAGAATTTGATGACTATGAACTGTATTTAAGGTCAATATAGAAGAGCACATGTGATAATGGTAATAAGGGGCATACTTTGACTAGAATGACTAGTGGTTGTTGTAAATGAGGTGTGGTCATCAAGAAAAAGGCTAGTAAACCAAACTGCTTTAAAGATGAGCTTGAATTTTGCTATGTTTAGCGTTAAGCCAAAGGATTAAAGGATTAGTTGTGGATTTGGTAGGTTGAAGTTAAATGATTTAGAAGCATTGATTTTAGTCTAACTGTCATATGGAGTTCTATGTTTGAGTTTAGTATATAAGTTGCTTTAAAGATCAATTTAAAAGTTTATATGGTTTAGTATACAACCTATGATGTAAATGATTAGTCTTGAATTTGAGTTCTCCAAAGGTAGGAGATTTGGAAAATGTTGACTATTGGATAAGCTAGAAAAGGGAGCTTTTGCAGCCCAAGTTTACGAATTTGGAATCTTATGGCCACCAAGGTGAGACGCAAAAATTAAGCGAATCACCTATCCTATAGATGTAATTGGTTAAGAATTGATGAGTAGAGTCAAGATCTCAACACTAAGTGGTGTACAATTTGATATAGGTGTATCTAAGAGTAAATTTGGAGATCATTGTTTAATCAAATTTGTGCCAAATGTGATGGTAAGGGTATATGAATGCTAGTAGTGAACTATGCCCAAAGGATAATCTAGGCATACCACAAAGGGTGAAATGGGGAATAGATATGTCAAAATTGAGGAAAGTAAGAAGGGGTTCTTACACGTGGTAAGGGATGTTGACATTTAAATAGATGTATATATGTATATGTGGAGTTACTCATGTCATCGGTGGGAATAAAGAATTATTCTTAACGATTTGAGATTTGAACACAATGTGCTTGATGGGTTGCATAGGTGGTACTATAAGATACTAATTGACATAATATACATTATTGGAAATAATTATGAAACTGGGGGAAGATTAAATTCTAGAATTTCAATGTAATAATGTGAACATAAGTAGAATGATCAAGATAGACAAAATTCATGATGATATTAAGTTGAAGTGGTTAAACCATTTGAGTTATAAGATAAGAAAGACAATTAGTTGTGAATACTAAGGAATTGTGGAACACTAGAAACAGTGAATAATGATGTGTGTGGTGTTATACGTATATGGTGAAGTCATTATACAATATGAAAACAATGTTCTAATGTGGGATTTATTGATGGTTGACTAGCATTAAAGAATTAGATGAATTTGAAAATATTGGCTTGGTCTATTATATGTGATAAGCACAAGAGAATATAAATGGTTTTGGAAATTGTGATGTAAGCCTGGAGGAACACCAAACGGTTGAGGATGATTAATGTAGTAACGTTAAATGTAGACAAAGCGTTGATTAAGTAAACTTCAAAAGTCACCGTGCCGTAGCGCTAGGAACACCTCATTTTTAGGATGCATGAATAAGAGGTGAAAGGCATGAAATTGAACTTACGAATTGAATTAAGGTCATTGGACTTGATGATAAGCTTCGTTAATCAGAGTTTTAAGGTTTTGGAAGGTATTTATATGAATGAATTGGGAAGTTTCTTTATGGCCTTATATATTGGCGTGTAGGTAACTGATAAGGTTGAGAGTTTTTTTATATAAATTACCATGTGAAATATTAAGATAAACATTATGTTAACAAAAGTCAAACCCTAAGAAATAAGGGAGACAAGAGATTAAGCCTTGTTAAAGACTAAGGAAAGAGTGAACGGAAAGTAAGATAAATGATGGGAAAAATGTGGATGTTGTTATAACGAACATAATAAGCTTAAGGATAATCAATGCAAGTATACTAAGTTAGATGGTATGGTCAGGATTAAGAACACAAACACTTTGGAAGATCTTTAAATAATGTCTCTTGAGGTCAATGAGCAAAAATTAAGCATACATTAAATTGTTAAAGTTATGAGTGGCTTTGAAGATAAGCCTTTGATTGTTTAAGTTCTCAATAAAACCCTATTAAAGGAAGTGTTTAAGCGTTTTGGAAGTGTATTGAAAAGCATAAGGGAATATACTAGCTTAACTTGCTATAAGAGGTCGAATTTAGATGGCCTTGAGTGGCTTGTGAGTAACCCAGCAATGTATAGGTAAATGCGCAGTGGAGCTATGATTGATAGATAAGGATAGAACTTTAACGATAAGATGGCGTTCACTGCTTTAGGCAAAGGTTGAATTGTGTTTCAAATGTTTAGAGAACGAGGATGATACAATTTGATTAAATGATACTACTATTGGTGAGGAATAGAAATACTCTACAGGAATTGTAGAGATCTACTTAGAAAAGAGATGATGATTTGAGAATTCAAGTACTCATATATGAGTAAAGATTTGGTAATGAGAGATGAACTAGAATTGGAATAATACAATATGAATTTTGGCTAAGAAAATCGACTATAAAACACGTGCTATTTGGGGATGGTGCCAATTAGTGGTTGACTCTCGTATGAGAATGGAATATTGAAATCAGCTTTATGTATTCACCATAAATGATGAGCATGATCTAACCAACTATAAGAAGAAATGATTCTAAACTTGATTGCTGGTTATTTTGGTTTTACAGATGGCTTATTAAGCTTGAATGCCTAAGGCTACTCGAAGTTAAAATTTTTGAAAATATATATGTATGGATATATATGTTGCATATTCGTACAAAAGCTCATACGGGTTGGTTATAATTTGATTCGATGATGATATTCTATCAATGGTTATAATGCTAGACAATGATTAAGATAATTTATCGTTGATTTTGGTGATGAACAAGTTGATTATGATGTTGTTAACTTAAAAGTAAGTGTTTATACTTTTGGTATAAGTTTATCAAATTCTATTATATCGTGATCAAACTTGGTTTTTGATATAGCCTGAGAGGCTTGGCATATGAACTAGCTTAACTGTGAGCTAGAAATTGTTAGGCTATTATGAAGTAAACAAATAGAGAAGTATGACATGAATTTAACATCCTAAGGAGCAATGGAAAAAGATGTATCAGTTTTGGTATAGCTCCAATATATAGTTTTTATATATAAAGATTTGGGGAAAAGTTTATAGCTTATGCCTGAAGGTGTGCATTTGAATTCATGAAAGTAAAAGTGTAAAATCTGCCTTGATTGGCATAAAGCCCATGATTCAAAATGAATGATTATGGATTTAATTTTCTAAGGTAAAACGGGCTAAAGAAGTTAATTTCGGAAAGGTTAGTAAATGATTCCTTGATTTTAAACTGTACTTTAGGAAAGATCAATGTCTAATTTCATCCTCAGATTGATAAACTAATGAGGCAATGAGATTTGACATTTGGAGTAAATTTGAGGAATATCAAGTTAGATATGTTATATGTGGTTGATGACGAACAAATTAGCTATGACATTGGAAATATAGAAATGATTAATAATCAAGACGAGACTAGGAAA
The DNA here is from genome assembly GCF_000208745.1 of Theobroma cacao. Taxonomy (NCBI): domain Eukaryota; kingdom Viridiplantae; phylum Streptophyta; class Magnoliopsida; order Malvales; family Malvaceae; genus Theobroma; species Theobroma cacao. The sequence goes on along the minus strand of NC_030859.1, from coordinate 9,382,063 downwards.
GGAACTTTAAAGGAAAAATTTTGAGCAACTTTAACCTTTAAAGGTTGAGTTATTGATTAAAGAGATTGGTTAAGATCATAAAAAGGTATGTGGGATGTCATGGTTTATTAAAATGCCTAGTGGTATAAGTTGAGATTTATCTAGTAAGCACTCGATCATGAAGTATTGGAATTTGTTTTTGGGAATATGGTTACTACTGGTTATTATACTTGAATCATCCATGATGTTAAATATATCTGAAACAAATAAAGCGTGTTTTGACCCTTATATATTATGAAATGCTTGAATGTGGGAAGGTTTGATAAAAGATCAAGGTAGAGGAATTGTGGATGCTTAAGTAAACATGCACAATTGATGATTTAAGGATGATTTGATTGAGGTGTGATCAGAATTAATAGCATATTTGAATTCTCTACATAAGATGAAGAATGATATTGTTTTGATCCAACAAGAGTAGTACCCATGATTAAATGTATTATGACATTGTCAAGTTTTTTATAAAGATTGGAAGTCGATATAATGCATAAACCAAGATCTTATGTTAAGAATGCTCGACAAAAGTGACGTGGCAAAATTTTAGAACTTTGACTATTCACTCTACTCTGATTTGAATTCGAGGATCAATTCATTTTAAGTAGGGGAGATTGTAGTACCCCGTACTTTGATATGGTGGCTAATAAAGCTTACGGATGCCAATTGAGGTTAATTATTGAGTCAAAAAGGTGATTCGAAAGTGAACCTGTGAAACCTCGACCTCCATAGACACTTAACTAGGAGTAGACGCGATAACACGGACTAGGGGCAATTTCATCATTTCTCATGGTGAGCTCTTGGAAGTAGCTTTCAAATGTTATTAAGGTCTAAATAGACCTAAGGAATAAATGAATTATGGTAAAATGAATGAAGAAGATAGAAATATCGATAATTTTCATGGTAGGGGCAAAATGGTCATTTTGCATCTTGAGTAGAAATTTTTAAGTTTTCATGAACCCAAGTATTTCTAGACTATTATGGACCTTGTCTTAGTGTCAAAGAAGTAAAAAGATTGTATAAAGGCAATGGAAAGACAAAATGACCTTGTTAAGGGCATTTTGGTAATTATGTGAGAAAAATGGATAAACATAAGGCATAAATATCTAAGTTTCTAGCAAGTTCTTCAAATTTCCAGCAACTTCTTCTTCTTCTTATTCCTTTCTCACGTTTTCTTACCTTCCATGGGAGCTTGCTTTGAAACCTCCATAGATTTTCTCAAGTTAACTCCAATTTTCATGCTTTTGTGCACCTTTTCGCAAAGTCCTTTGTGCTCTCTTACTATTTCACCTTAAAACCCTCAAAAGCCTTTCCTTAATACTTTCTCTCACTAGTTAGAAGTTCTAGAGAGAGAAAGAGAGATTTTTCACAAGAATTTGAAAGCTTTTGAAAAGGAATTCGATTACAAAGCTACCAAGGTGAGTAATGAAACTGAGTTGATTTTTTTAGTTGTTGAAAATGGCTAGTGGCTACAATTGTGAGTGTTTTGTAGTTGAGGTGGTCTATTCATTTTAGTGTGACTAGAATGGTGAAAATAGATAGCCACTTAATGGTAGTTGGAAGCTAGCTAGGAATAACTAGTAGAGCATGATTTAGAAGATAGCTTTTAGAAATATGGGTATATGAATTGAGTTGATTTGTGATGCTATTGGGTGTGATAGGTCCCAATGAGACCCCACATCTCCATTCGGACCATTAGTGGGTGTTGGAGTCGATTTAAGAATCAACAAAGAGACTATGACTAAACTTACACTGAAAATATTTTGGGAAATGTATTGGTATTTGGACGAAGCGTTTGAATGATTTTTATTTTATTATGCATGGGAACAAGCATTTATTAAAATGTTTTATGTTGTCAGTGTGCAATATGATGAATCCTTGTGCCTTATATGATTTTTAAATATACATGTTGCGTATTGAAAGTTAATATTGTGTAATAACTATAACAGTGCGTGTGCGCGATGTAGGGGATGCACATGTCGGTGATGACGAGGTGCAGAAGTGTGGATAGTGATGTTGATGTGTGCGAGTAGGGAGTGCACACGATGATGTTGAAGTGTGTGAGTAGGGAGTGCACACGATGATATTGCCTTGTACATGTAGGGAGTGCACATTGGCTGAGTGAGGTGCTGGTATTCGTGTTTATATATGTATATATACATGTGTAAGAGAAAGTTATGAATATAGTAGGTGGATGTAATGTATGTGAAATCTTGCATGTTGAACCTTCAAATCTTGCTAATTATCTTCAAATTAAATTGTATTGCAGCAAGAAACTCTTGAGTTCTTACGGCCCGAATGTCGCTGCAGTGAGAATCCTTCTGTCATGTTTACTACCTTGCTTGGTTTCTACCATATTTTCTACTTCTTTAACCTCATAGTTGATCAGGGATTTTCAACATCAAGGGATTAGTTAATCAAGTTTGAAATGAGGGGTTTTAATAAGAATTAAACTAAATTGCATTGTTTTTGAATCTAAGTGCATCATGATTTTTTTTAAACTTTCCTTATCTTCGCTTGTTCCCTTCTTATGTTCACTCACTGGGTTTATACTCACTGTTTTCAACTTCATGTTTTCAGATCAAGAGGCAATTGGAAACTAGGTCGAGGTGTCCTCGTAGATTCGTCTCCTTGGTAGGTATCTCGGCATTCAATAGCTATACCTTTGCCAAGGTCACTCCGCTGGAAGTGAAGTATCTCTTTTGTTGTGTATAGATAAACCCGATGTAAATTACTAAGATATTTGTCTTAGACAATATATGTATACTTTGATTGGTAACGCCACTATGAGTTGACAATGGTTAACATTATTCTGAGTTGGAATTATGAAATGTGACTTTAGGAACATGTGATAGAATGAAGAACAGGTTATGCAAATAGGCTTGCTTGAACTTAGTGGGCTATGCCCATTGGGTCCATGAGCCGGTCATGTCCCGAAAATTGGGCTGTGACACATCATGTGCACTCCCACACCGCACATTATAAATATCATCATCAGCATCATGTGCTCCCCCACACCGCACATTACAATATCATCATCAGCATCATGTACTCTCCCACACCGCACATGGCATAAATCATAGGCGTGTGCACTCCCACACCGCACACTACTGGCACCGTCATTTGCACTCCCACACTGCACACGCACAATTAAGATTATCACACAATAATACCATTTAATGCATAACATACACATCAACATAATGTGGGAACACGTGAACTAATCACATTGCACATTTCACAATATAAGAACATTTCATCAAGGGCTTGTTCCCCAGGTATATTTTAAAGTAAAAGCAAATAAAATTTTCAAATGATTCATTCAAACACATATGCATTTCCCAAAACAATTTAGATGCAAGTTCACTCACTTGTCTCTGTTGGTTCTTTAATCCACTCTAACTTCCACTAATGCTCCAAGTGGAGATGTGGGGTCTCGTTGGAACCTATCACACACAATAGCATCACACCAACTCAATTAACATGAATATTATTCCAAAAGCTATTTTCCTAAATCAAGTTTTGCTAGTTATTCCTAACTAGCTTTCAATTACCATTTGATTAGCTATTTATTCACACCACTCTAGTCACACTAGAAATAAATAAATAACCTTCAGAAATAAAACAATCTATAATTTAATTATTGACCATCATCAACAACCTAAAAATCAACCCTAACTCAATACTCACCTTGGTGAATTTGTACTTGAATTCCTTTTCAAGAATTTTCCTCAAGCTATTATGAAAAGTCTCTCTCTCTCTCTAAAATGTCCAACTAATGAGAGAAAATATTGAGGAAAGACTTTTGAGGGTTCTTGAGGTGTAGAAGTGAAAGAGCGTGAAAAATCCTATGAAAAGTGTATCAAAGCATGAGAATTGAAGTTCCTTTGAGAAACTTATGGAGGTTTCAAGGGATGACTTCCATAGAAGATGGAAAATGACCGACTGCTAGAAAGAAAGCTACCATCACAACAAAACCTATAGACTTAAGGACATTGCCCCTAGAAGGGATTGTTATCTCTACAAAATGAAGCTCATTCTTCAATGTCGACATTACCGAAGAAGAAGAAGCTGCTAGTAGTGAGGAGAAAGTGTTGAAAAAATTTTATATTTATCCTATAGTTGACTAAAGTTCCACTTATTTACAAAATGCCATTGCATAGTTGACTTTGCCTTCTTCTTTCCTTTGGCTCAAACGTTTTACTCTTTTAACATTGAGAAAAGGTTCACAATAGATTAGAGGTACTTGAGTTCATGTAAACCTAGAAATTTAGACCTGAGACCCAAAATGACCATTTTACCCTTATCATGGAAATTATCATTATTTTTATTTTCTTCACTTATTTCATTATTATATACATCATTCATTTATTCCTTAGGCCTACTTAGGCCTTAATAATATTAGAAAACCCACTTCTAGGAGCTCAACAAGGAAAATGACAAAATTACCCCTAATCTATGTAATCGTGTCTACCTCCATAACACGTCTGTGAAGGTATAGGTTTCACAGGCCCAAGCAAGCCTTTCAATGAAAACTTGTTCATTAGACCTTTTGTTCCTCATTTACCTCTAAAGTTCTTAATTCATAATTTTCAAAAATAATTTCTTCTCAAGAATAAATCATGGTAAATGAACATATACCATTCACAAAATAATATTACCATTTGCCAACTTATGGCGACATTATCATGCAAACCAAACATATAGTGTTTACAACAAATCTCACGAATTACATTTAAATAACCATATACACATACAAAAGACCTTGACTATCAGTGGAGTGACTCTAGCGTGGGTACTATCATGGAGTGTCTTGGTAAACCTACCGTACGATGAACAAGAGGAAGCACCTTTACCTAGGATTCAACTACCTTCGAATCTGAAAGCTAAAACACGAAGTTGAAAAGAATAAGTATAAACCTAGTGAGTGAACATAAGAAGGGAACAAGCAAACAACAAGGAAAGTTGTAGAAAACATGATGCACTTATGTTAAAAACAATGCAATTTAGCTTAATTTCTTATAAAGCCCCTTAATTCAACCTTTGGTTATTTAACCCTTTATTGTTGAAGGATCCATGATCCATAATGAAATCGAAAGTGAAAACCACAATAAATATCCGAGCAAGACAAGCAAGACAGAGAGTTTTTTTTTTTGTTGAATTGAAAATCAATTTGGAAACAATTAACAATTTCAACATTCAACATTCATTGCAATCACTTAGTATTTTCTCTAACATTTCTATGATATGTGTAAACATGTATACAACTACCGGCTCATCAGCTCATGTGCACTCCCACACTGCACATAGCTGGAATCATCATCCACCGGTCATCAACTCATGTGCACTCTCATATAGCTAGAATCATCACCCACCGGTCATCAGTTCATGTGCACTCCCACACTGCATATAGCTAGAATCATCACCCACCGGCCATTAGCTCATGTGCACTCCCACACCGCACATGCACGGTTACAATTATCAGACAATATTATCATTCAAAGCATAACCTACATATCGCATAATATAGGAACACATGAGTTAATCACATTGCACAATTTCACAACGTAAAGACATTTCATCAAGGGCTTGTTCCCAAGCACATTTTAAAGCAAAGGCAAATAAAGTTTTCAAATGATTCATTCGAACACATGTGCATTTATCCCAAAACATTTTTAAATGCAATTTCACTCACTTTAGCAATGTCACCTAAGAAGACTAGCACCCACAAGATCTTAATCCAGGTAGTCCCGAAATACCATTGAAACCTATAATTGCCAATAAATAATAATAGCTTCAAATATATCATAATTTAAACTTAATAATTCTAATAGGCATACACTTGATAAACTACTTTCTAACCTAATTTTTAACCTAGAATTCTAGTCTAATTCTCAAACCCATCATATCAACTATTCCAATTTAAAGGTTCTTTACCTTGGTGACCTTGGAGGCATAAAGATCAACAAAAACCTAATATTTTCAAGAAAAAGAATTTGAAGAAATTAGGAAATAAAATATGAAAATATAACCCATAAATCCATAAATTTCAAGAGTTGAAAATATATACCTTTTAGCCTTAAAATGGAGATTTAAAGTTGAGAATTCAATTGTTAGTGATGGTGAGGTAGAAATAGAAAATAAATGAAAGAAAGAGAGATTTTTCCTTCTCTCTCCTAGGGTTTGGTTGTGCTAGAAAATAGTGTTTGAAGCTGCAGGTTTGGTGCCCAAAAAGTTAGGAGAAGAAAGAAGTACGAAAACAAAGGAAAGGAAAAGAAAACAAAGAAAAGAAAATGAAAAAAAATTGATTTTTTCATGGTGGAGGGAGAAAATGGCGTTGGGTGGGTAAGGAAGAAGAAGAAAATATCTTTTGGTGAAGATAAGAACCGGTCATTTGATGAGGATGAAGAGTCAAATCTTCCTTTGGAAGCTTTGACCAAACTAATGGCAAACTTACCATTTTGCCCTCCAAGGTTTTCACCCTTTTTAATTGTATCCTCCCACAATATTTTAATTCCAATTTCTTTCCATTTTTCTTCCTTAACACTTGTACCAATAAAATGTCAAGTTTATGCTTCAACGCGGTATCACCGCAATATTTGAATATTTGCTTACCCGCGTTAGCTTTATTTAATAAAGACACGCGAGCCCCATTAACGTCATTTATTTCCAAAATTTCCTTGTTCTTCTTCTCCCCCACTTAGATTGACCATATACTCATTCTTCATGCAAAATTTCGACATTGAATAAAATATTAATATTTTAATATTATTTTATTAATAAATTATTATTTTATTCTAAAATTCTCCATTTGTCTCCTTGGTACCCAAAATATCTTATTATGCCCTGATTCACTTCCAAATCGCTTTTTATCTTGTTAATTCATCCTCAATAAAAATATTATTATTTAATTGTTATTTCTTCACGTGCAAAATATTTTATTCCAAACTATTCCTTTCAACCTTCATCACTTTTAAACATTCTAATTAACCTCAATTGGCATCCGATAAGCTTTATTAGGCACCATATCTATGAGACCTTGACCTTTATAGACTCGTAAAGGGAAGTATACGCGATATCCTTGATTAGGGGTAATTTTGTCATTTCCTTAGTAAGCCCATAAAAGTAAGATTTTTAAACAATATTATGGCCTAAGTAAGCCTAAGGCATAAATGGATGGTGAAATTAAGGGTAAAATGGAAAGGAAATCAAAATTTTGATGACTTTCACTATAGGGGCAAAATGGTCATTTTTCACCTCGGGTTAGAATTTTAAGTTTTCATGAACCCAAGCATGTCTAGACCACTATGGACCTTGTCCTAGTGTCAAAAGAGCAAAAAGATTGCATAAAAGATTGAAGGAGAATAAGCTAATTTGTGGATGGGTAATTTGGTAATTTCAAGGGAATGGATAAGCTTGGGCTATAAATATCTTCTCCTTCCAGCAGCTTCTTGAATTTCCAGTAGCTTGTCTTCTTCTTCTTCTTCCATCTCACATTGCTTACAACCTCCATGGAAGCTTGATATGGAGCTTACATAATTTTCTCTCTCTAGCTTTAGTTTTCATACCTTTGAGCCCTTTTGACTAGAACCTTGTATTCTTTCACTCTCTCATTTCAAAAACCCTTGATAAATCTTATTTTCATACTTTCTCTCACTAGTTGGGCATTTTAAAGAGAGAAATAGAGACTTACCGCATTTGTTTGGAAGCTATTAGAAGAGAATTCAACCACAAAGAAACCTTAGGGTGAGTGATGAACCAAGTTTGATTTTTAGCTGTGGATAATGGCTAGTAATTGAGATTATAAGCTATTTTATTGTTGAGGATGTTCATTCATTTTATAATGATTAAGATAGTGAACATAGATAGCCATTAATGTGGCAATTGAAAGCTAGCTAAGAGATAGCTTTTAGGGTTTATAGTATGTGAATTGACCTATTACTGATGCTAATGTGATTTTAGGTTTTAACGAAGCCCCATCACCCCAATTGGATCATTAAGGGAATTAGAGTCAACTAAAGGCTCAACAATAAATCGGTGAGTGAACTGCATTCAAAACTTGTTTTGGGGATATAATGTATTTGCCAAACATTTGAATGGATTATCTAGCTTTTCATAAAAACAAGTGCCTTGAGAACAAGCTTTTGATAAATTGTCTCCATGTTGTGACATGTGACTATTATTGATTCATGCACTACCACATTATGTTGATATATATATATGAATACATTGTTGTGTAATGACATCGACTCGGCTATGTGCAAGTAAGGAGTGGGCATAAGTCGATGATGACCCGGTTATGTGCGAGTAGGGAGTGCGCATAACCTGGTGATGACCTAGCCATGTGCGAGTAGGGAGTGCGCATGAGTTGGGGATGATGGGATGATGTGCATGATGATGACGGGATGGTGTACATGATGATTAATATATATACATATATGGTATATGGTTGAGATGCAAAAGTGTGAGCATTTGATTTGTTGAAATTTGGGAGTTTGCATGTGTTACATGTTGCTTTTGTTATTTAGCAGGATGGCTTTGTTTTAAGGGAAAAGGACATTTTTTTCTTGATGTTCTGATTATCGCTACAGTGAGATTCATTTTCGCTGCAGCGAGAAACTCTCCGGTTTTTGAGAGCCTCACCAGTTTGGTTCTTGTTGTAGCGAAAATGCATTCTCGCTGCAGCAAGAAAGGTACTGTAGCTTCTCGCTGCAGCGAGAAACATTCTGTTCTGGGACCAAAATTTCACTGCAGCAAGATTCATTCTCTCTACAGCGAAAAACTTTCTGTTTTGTTTCCTCTTTGGTTCGGTTGCTGCTCCATTTTCCATTTCTTTGGTACCATAGTTGAGCTTGGACTTCCGACATTAAGGAATAAGTGAATTAAGTTTAAAATGAGTAGGTTTGGTGAGAAACCCTCGGTCAGTTGAGGAACCCTTATTCGGCTAATAACTTAATCCCAACGTCGCTGCAGCAGAAAGGCATTCTCGCTGCAGCGAAGATTCGTTGTCACATTTGACTTGCTTGTGTATCACTGAAGCCTTCATTTTTCAAATTATTTGATATGTATGGGTTCATCATTACCAAGTGATTAATTATTTAAGGGTTTAATGAAGGGTTTTCAATATGAATGAAATTAAATTGCATTGTTTTAAAACAAGTGCATCATGATTTTAAATTTTCCCTTATGGTTGCGTATTCCCTTCCTTGTTCACTAACTGGGTTTATACTCATCGTTTTCAACTTCATGTTTTCAGATCACGAGGCAGCCGGTAACTAAGACGAGGTGTCCTTGTAGACTTGTATCCATCTTTTGGTAGGTGTCTCGACATTCAGTAGCTGTACATTCGTCCAAGTCCCTCCGCTGGAAGTCAAGTATTCTTTTGTTGTGTATAGACAAACCTAATGTAAATTATTAAGATACATGTTGTAGATAATGTATATACACTTGTTTAGTATGCCAGTATGAAGTGACAAATGTTTTATATTATTTTGATCCTAAGTTATGAAATGTGACTTAGCAGTTTATGAAGGAATGATGAACATGTCAGATTAATAGGCTTGCTTGGGCTTAGTGGACTACGTCCATTGGGCCCATGTACCGGTCATGACCCAGAATTTAGGTCGTGACAATATCGAAGTACAGGGTATTACAGACTCCCCCACTCAAATAGAATTCGTCCTCAAATTTATTTCAGTGTCGGGTTATCAATCTTACTCTATGATCTTATTCCATTCCTCCCTTTGTAGGGAATTTTGAGTTATTCACCTCGTTTACCTCCAGTTCGAATAGAATACTTCACTTATGTCTATTATCATCTTTTAGAATCAAATCAGTGGTACCCTTCACAATCATTATCTCTTATATTAAAATGTCGAGTATGTCTCTATCACCATCATTAAATTTAAACCATAACTTCATCTCAATCATACCTATTTCAATCATATATTATACTTACTTATGTATACCTAATCACCATCTTATTACTTCAGTTCTTGCCAAACTTCTCGACATTCATTCATTCATCTTGTCCTCATTCAGTATTATGTAGCCTGCAGCATTATAAACATACCATATTTATTCTTGTACGTATGCTCAACATTGGGGAAGGTTAATGCCTTCAATTATTCCCACATACTTCAGGTTTATCTTGCATTTATGCCACTTAAATCTTCTTAATCATATTAGTCCATCTTGTAAGGCTTAACCATGCTATCGATTACATTTCTTTAATATCATTTCTTTGACTGTTTCTCAAAAATTTTGTATATCATCATAGCTCAACTTCTAATGGGATTTCTTATCATTGTACTATCTATACAACTCATCAAATACATAAAGTTTAAATCTCAAATTACTAACTCCACACATACGTATGTACACGTACCTTTAAGCGTCAACATTCCCTATTATGTGTGGGAATCCTTGTGTTCAAGTGCCTTTGGCTAATTTCCCTTTATTCATTCCCATCCATAACCAAGATTCAATATAATAATTCTGATAGTATATGTCAACATTTTCATGTTAAATTTATGAACATTGAGGTATAGTCAATTTCAGATTGCCCCTTTTTAGTTGTTTAATTTACCATTCAACTTGCATCTTACCACAAGTTATCTCTTACGTAATCCATACGAATTCTAATTATGCCTATGCATAACTTCATATCATTTATATCATTTCCAATTATATGCTTAAGTTTTATCGTACTATATATCATTGCATCACAATGTTGTTAACCACATCTCACTTGCCAATTGTCATTTTCATTAAATTGCAATCCAGCCTCCATTTGTGCTTTATGATCTCATTGATCCTTCAAAGATTCATCTTTATGGGATCATTGCATCTTATACAATACCACAATTCCTAAAAGCCATCCCTATTCCTCGGTTATCTTTCATACCTTTAACATATATAAATATATTATATCCTTATTGCATTTCGATATTAATTAGTCACTTAAGAAGTAGACTCATTCGAATCCTACATGCCACGTGCATTTCCAAATTCCAATCATACATTAGGAGGTTTTCATTATCTGACTTCATTATCAAGATTACCTTCAATCATCTTTTGCTCTATTCTTTCATACTAATATAACGTCATTCTCCCTTGGCCAATTTACAATTTGTACTTGTAATTACAAGACTTGAAACAAGGTTTTTCTCAAGTACCTCTCAATGTCAATGTGAGTATCACTTTCAGCTTACGACTTCCCTTTTGTAACAACATAACTTAATGCTTGCTTCCACAAGATCCATGGCAAAACTCCTCTTGAGTATTTCCTTGGGGATACCTATCTTAAACTTATGTCTCACCGCATATGATCACTTAATTCGTGGGTTAGCCATTAGGCTCCTTAGCAAGTTTCAAAATCACACATATTATACTAGCCACGTATGATTGGTAATTCCTTCTCAAGGATGTTCATGCATTCTTTAAACACTTAGTCAATTATTTGATCTTTAACATCCTGAGCATATCATTCCAAAGACATGCACTTATTCTCCAAGATATAAAAATGCATACTCATCTATTCAATCCTCAGTTTATATTCATAGGTTTCTAGTATGCCACATAATTAGCCTTGTGTTGTTACTAATCCCTTTCATTCAACTAAGGCAAGACAAGATTTATAAATCCGCATGGCGATACTTTGTTTAAACTCATTTGCTATGCCACCCTTGTAATCCTTCATTCACAATTTCATCACTTGGTATTGACATCCCTTGTCGATGTCTCATACATTCACCTAACCTTTCACTCACTTTTTCCTTAGCCTTTAACAAAGCTTAATCTCTTGTCTTCTTTATTTCTTAGTAGTTGACTTTAGTCAACAAATTATTCATCTTAATACTTCACATGGTAATTTATCTATGTCACAACCCAATTTCCAGGCCATGACCGGCGCATGGACTTAATGGACATAGTCCACTAAGCCCAAGCAAGCCTATTTATATAATCCTGCTCATCATCCCGTTAACTATTCCTATATTTGCATCTCATAATCTCAACCCTGAAGTACTTTAATAGTAAGTTATAACAATCAAGAACTTCATTTATATTAGCCCAAAATAACATTAGCCATTGCCATTTATGGTGGCTTTACCAATCAAAATATACGTATATGGTCTAAGGCATACATCTTAGTACTTTACATCACATGTACGTATTTACAAACAAAAATGACTTTGGACTTCCAACGGAGTGACCAAGGTGAAGGTGCAACTACAAAATGGCAAGACACCTACCAAGGAGATGAAACTATGTGCACACCTCGACCTAAGTTCCAACTGCCTCCTGATCTGAAAACATGAAGTTGAAAATGGTGAGTACAACTCAATGAGTGAACATAAGAAGGGAACAAGAAAATGAGAAGGAAAGTTTAAAGAAATCATTATGCATTTATTTTCCAAACAATGCAATTTAGTTTAGTTCTTATTAAAATCCCTCATTAAACCCTTAGTTGGTAAATCACTTGATGATGAAGGATCCATGCATAACAAAGGATTTAAAGAATGAAAGCTTTAGTAACATTCAAGCAAGTCAAATGAAACAACGGGTCCTCGTTGCAACGAAAAGGCATTACGCTGGAGCGAGAATGAATTTTCGCTACAACAAAATTTGGGCTCAAATTATCAGCTGGCCAAGGGTTTCCCAACTGACGGAGGGTTTCTCTCTAAAACCCCTCATTTCAAACTTAATTAAATAAATTCCTTAATGTTGGGAGTCCATGATCAACTATGGTGTTAATGAAATGGAAAATGCGGCAGCAACCAAACAAGGGAGCATGTAGGATAGAAAGTTTCTCCCTGCAGCGAGATTCAAGAGGCAAAACAGAAAGTTTCTCGCTGCAGCGAGTTTCAAGCGACTAAATAGAATGTTTCTCGCTGCAGCAAGTTTCAAGTAGTAAAACAGAATGTTTCTCGCTACAACGAGAAGTAGAGCACTTAGATAAAAAGGAACCTCTTTTGCACTAAACATCCATTTGGTGCTGTATCATTTTTTCAAGTAAATGGGAAATTTTCAAGATTCATCATGCTATACAATCACAAACATTTTCATAAACTTTCTATAACATTGATATATATACATACACTATCATGCATACCATCCCTCCACACTCAGCTCATGTGCACTCCCTACTCGCACATGGCCGGGTCATCATCAGCTCATGTGCACTCCTACATCACACATAGCTAGGTCATCATCAGCACATGTGCACTCCCACATGCTCATAGCTGGGTCATCATTATCACACCAAAAAGAACAACCAATGCAAAATATACATATCCATACAATATGATAACACAGGAACCATTTATATGGCACATTTTCACAAGATATAAATATTTTACCAAAGGCTTGTTCCCCAGGTATATTTTTAAAGCAAAAACAAATGAACTTTCAAATGATTCATTTAAACATGTAAGCACTTCTCAAAACATTTTGAAATGCAAGTTCACTCACCGGTATTTGTTAAATGGTTACCCAACTCCAACTTCCTTTAATGGTCCAAATGGGGCAATAGGGCTTCGTTGGAACCTTGGTAGTTTTGTAATTGAATTTCTTTCCAAAAATTTTCAAGTTATTATAGAAGCTCCCTCTTTCCCTCTCTAAAACACCTAGCTAGTGAGAGAAAGTATGGAAGTAAGACTCTCCAAGGGTTTTAAAGTGAGAGAATGAAAGAGCACAAAGGTTCTATGAAAAAGTGCACAAAAGCATGAAATTTAAGGTTAGCTTGGGAAGGTAATGAAAGCTTTGAGAGAAGCTTTCATGGAGGATGAAAGAAACGTGAGATGGGAGGAAGAAGAAGAAGAAGTTGTTGGAGAGATGAAGAAGCTGCTGGAAAAAAATGAGATCTTTATAGTCAAAGTTTATCCAACTTTACTTAATTACCGAAATGCCCTTAACAAGGCCACTTGTCTTCCTCCCTTCCCATTTGCAATTTTTCACTCTTTTAACACAAAGACAAGGTCCATAATAGTCTAAAAGTACTCGAGTTCACAAAACTTAGAATCTTTGACTCGAGGTGCAAAATGACCATTTTGCCCCTAATGTGAAAATTATTGTCACTTCTAGTTTTCTTCGTGTTTTCATCATTATACATCATTCATTTGGTTCTTATGCCCACTTAGACCTTAAAAATATTAGAAAACCTTCTTTTGGGAGCTTATTAGAGGAAATGACGAAATTACCCTTAGTTTATGTTATCGCGTCTACTTCTAATTACGAGTCTATAGAGGTCGAGGTCTCACAATCTTAATGAAGCAATCCTCAATTAGAGGAAATGACTTTTTGTTACTACTGGTAGCAATGGTGCAGTTATAGTTCTATGCTTTAGAGCGACTCCAAATCAGAGAATTTAATCCTCAATTTTTTTTATGGTCAGCCAACATATGGAGCCTTTCCATATTAATTTTTTATAATTTTTGGATATAGATAAGTTGCCCAAAAAATTCAAAAACTGTGACCTATGTCTGCTGGACACAGTCAACTTTTCAGTTGCTTAGGTGGCATTGACAATGCCAAAATCTTAGAGATCAAATTCCTTGATTTTTGAACTTTGAATTTTGGCAATATTTGAACTCTTTCAAAGTACATTGTGGCTAATGTACCACCATTCACCTTTGGCCAGCAATCCCTCTTGGAACTATTCCAAAGTACATTGCTTTAATGATTTTTCTAAAGTTTTTCAAGGTCATTAGATGCCTTTTTAATACTAAAAACTAAACCATAACAAATGCTGGACAGAATCGAATTTTGCCTCTTAAACTACACCAAAATATCATGAACTTGAATATGATTTTACGAATTTAATTTGTGCATCTTAAGCACTTCTAATCTAGGAAAATCAAGACACTAAAACTCATATTAGTATATCACAATTAAGATTTAAAATTCACTAATTAAATTTATCAAGAAAATTGAAACAATTGCCAAACAGATTTTAAAAAATTTTAAATCCTTACTAGCTTAAACCCAAACAGCTCATATCAAATATAAACATTTAATCAACAACAATGAGACATCGTTTGTATTAAAATGAGCCAAGGGAGGCTCTGATACCATTGCTAGAATGGCATGAAACTCATAGATAACAATTATCATATACAGCGAAAAATAAAAATTTTAAATGTACCATGCCATGCCACCACTCATGGATCACCTTGGTTATTTTAATACAAACAACATTTAAGAGGAGTAATAAAAAATATTACCTAGCCAAATGATGTCGTAATCACAATGGAAAATCCTCCTTATTAAGAAAAGATATGGCACTACTCCTGTTTCTACTAAAGCTTGTGTACACCACAAAGGGAGGAAGAACCTAAGCCACCCAAGCGTTTGGCCTCCAATGGTTGCACACACAATTGCACTTGAACCTTAACAAGGAGGGAGCTTTCTCAACTATGCCTTCTTGCTAGCAAGGTGGACAACAACTTGTCCTCTCCACACAATGACACTCCTCTTAGTCAAATAACAAAGTTGAAAAAGTATTTTTCAAGTCACTCACGAAAGTGTGCGGTTAGGCTTTCTTGTTAGTTTTCTGACGACTCAAAAAACTAACTTTTGTGTCCCACTTGTATTATGAGGAATAACTAAAAAGTAATATTTATATCTAGGTTAATTAACTTTTTAAATTGCAAATAAGGCCTCAATATTATGACCCTTATAATGTTGGCCCAACACTTAATTAAACCGTTTTAATTAAGTCATTATAAATTAAAATTTAATTTAATTTACTTTATTTGTTTACAATTGAGGCTTTAATATTATAACTAATTATAAAATTGGCCTTATACTTAATTAAACTAGTTTAATTAAGTCTTGAAAAGTTAAAAACCTAGTGTATGATTTAACTCCAACTTAAATCATCAGACTCCTAATTTAATTCATAATGCAACTTATTGTGTGTGACCCATTAGGTTCCTAACATGTTGGCAATGGAATTGAATTATAATTTTTATTAAATTAATTAATTCAATTTCATAGACCAAGATTGGCATCTAACAATGCATTATGGCCACCCAATTGTTAAGAGAGTCAAAGGGTTCTTTGACAACCTTTCAGTGTACAATTTATCAGTGTAATTCATTCCCTCATCATATATCCTAGAGATGATAAGAATATGGTGCAATGTCTACTCTTATTGACCTCCATATTCATTCCTACAGTTAGATCATTAGCTTTATAGAGACTTATGAAACTCTTTTTCAGGATCTCTAAGTCACTTTGGCCAAAGACTTCAACAAGCTAATATCAATCCAGAACTATTAGGATATATCCCCTAAATCACTTAGGGTGATGATTCCTTTCTTGACCACTCATTTTCCTTCACATGCTTCATGCTATACCCAAAAACATTCTGTTTTGACATCTTTGGTTAGGCAACTGTAGGGATGAAGTCAAAGCATAACACTCCACATATAAGACAATCTTGTGTCTCAAGTCTGGGGAGTATTTACACAACTAACAAATGAGAAGTATTCCATATAAACTTAAGAAAAATACAAAATGCACTTCTCATGGCGAGTCATGTTCAATAAACTTGCTCTCCTAAGCAAAAACCTATATTCTAGTTCCAAATATCTCTATACTTCAACCTATGAGATTGGTTGCTTACTTCTTAAGTAAAAAACATAGAATGTACCAATCTTTAGGCATCATTGATGTCCAGTCTCAATGATACATCAACCAAGAATATTTAAAGATTATACTTTCATGCATAGGGATCTCATAACTGCAACCCATTACAGTTCCCTTGCAAGGCATATTAATCTCATGGAATGCATCCAATTATACTTATAACCCATTATAATTAACGTCTTATTGATGAAGGAAAACCTCTAATCATCCAACATGAATGATATTATTACATGATTGAAATGCAGCCTTAACCAATCCCAATTAGCTACAGGGCTCATCCCAACAGACTAAGATGAAGGTTGGAAAGAAAAGGTAAGCTTGAGCATCTCTCTTGGGTTTTCAAATGAAGTGTTGATCTTTTCTTACTTCAAAATGACTCAATGACCTCTTTTTATAGTCACAAGGATGTTTAGAGACATTAGACATAAGTTTGAATTAAACATGGTTGTTGCTAAAGCTTAAAGATTGACTACAATGCTCTTAAGGTTAACTATGTTTTTCAAAAATCATGAACTAGGGCTTTTATACCCGACCCTTAAAGTCTGATACTAGATCCTCTTTCAGAAACTCATGTTTTTGAAGTTTGCCCAAGTGTAGTTGACTATGGTGCCTTCAAGGTCGACTATGGCTCTTTAAATCTTCGAATTTCTTGAGTGTTCTACCTTAAGGTCAACTAAACCTTTTTAGGGTTAACTATGACTATCCAAATGTTGAATTGTGCTTTATAATCTACCTCAAGTCAACTATGCGTTTTATAGGGTCAACCATGTCTTCTCTATTTAATAATTCTTCGTTCATTTTTCAACCATTCTGCCATTGAATCAACTTGAGCTTCTCTAGGGTTGACTCTCGCCTTGTGTCTTCAAGATTTCTTAACAATTTTAGTACCTCTCTTCATTTACTTCTTCCTTACCTCTTTCTTGTAATCAAATATTAATTCAAGGCATGTTTGCTTTATATTTACTTTGCTGAAGATTCATTGTTTGAAAGCTTTGTGATGTTTTCTAATCATGCATGGCTTTTCAAACAAATGTGTGCTTTAGGGAATGAAAAATATGATAGAGACAATTCAAATGCTGAACGTTAAATGCAAGATCTCATATAATTTTTATCAAATCAAAACATAATATAACTCAAGGCTAACAATAGAGATGGTGAATGCCCTGGTTTAAAGCATATCCCTTTCCAAATATTTTGGTCAAACATTATTTTTCTTTGATAAGAATGATGAGTTCTAGAACTTTCCTCCTCTTTACTCTTATAGTTGTTATTGTTTTTCTTATCTTTTCAGGGGTGGCAACTAGACACCTTGCTGAAACTACCACAGAAATCAATAATGCTAAGTTAGCTTCTTAATTTATCCCCTGCTCTAAATAATCTTTGCATTTGTTGAAATATGTAAACAACCAACTTTAATAATCTAACATGTTTGAACATGAGTTTACAATTGAGGTGGCTACTCAAACAATTAAGGTTAAGGTAGATGATGCCAACTACAATGGATATGGAGGCTATAAATTTGGTTTCTGTAAATTTAATCAGCTTGGAATCAATTTCAAGAGGTGCTGCACATACGCTAGCGACAAGGTCGATGTTGAAACTCATGGCCATCCTCACAACTAATGTAGCATTTGCATGTGCCTAATTACATGGGACTAAACTGTACTTTGTTCTGTCCTAAATGAAAATGTAAAGTATAAATGAATAAATTTGAGCTTAATTATCTTAAATTTGTATTGCTTTGTTGGCATGTTCTTTACATCATTGAGTACAATTTGAAATATTTTACTGTTAACTTGACTTATTTGGACAAACAAATCACTTGTGGAGTTGGTAATCATCTGTCTCATCTTCCTGCCTCTTGTTTGTGACCCTAAAGACTTTTCGCACATAAAAACTCATTAATTTTAAAAGAAATTTTTTGTTAAACTTACACATCATTATTACTTAATTGAATAATTTATTGGAAAGGAGGAAGACTAATTTTGTTTACACAAAAAGCTTAAATTCATGTCCTTTAAGACATGGTAATTTATCCATAGTACTTTTGAATGCTCACACCTATACGTAGGGACATTGATAACGCTAATGAAAAGGTTGAGGAACATTGCTTTTGAATGAATGTTAATGTTGTTGTTGCTAAATTATTACCTATTACATAGACAACCTTCTTGTTTAACAACTTAAAGCATCGAGATAATGTTGTTAATTAACTGAGAAGGTTAGGGATTAATATAAAGTATTCAAATAATGTTGATATTCATTATTACTAATTAGTAATAAAATAAGGAAATGAAATGAAATGATTTCAATGTATAACACTTTGTCCATTAACAGTTGCCACAACACTCAACACTTCAAGCATATTTTAATCTTCCTCTCAATCACCTCCCAACAAATCATGTTTTACTTGTTTGTAACACTATCTCTCTCCCTATTATAGAAAAATCCCTCTTTTGATCTTCTTGGAGAAAAGGTTTCCTTAGCTGTTAAAGATTTTTCTATCTGATTGTCATGATTCAAATCTAGGGGCCATGATCGACGCAAAGGTATCAATGGGCATGCAAGTCTAAAAATGTGCAAAGAAAAACTAATATTTAGAATTACCTCATAGGAGTCATCACCATGGAACCGTATATCATACATGAATGAACATATTATAACATAAAAGATATGTATATATCACATCAAATTTGCACTCTCCCCGTGCTCAAAATGCAAACGCAACATATTGCAAACTAACAAATATGGCCATCCCGTGGCAAATACAAAGTGTAGCCATCTCGCGGCAACTATCAAAATACATGTCATGAAATACAAGACATAAACAAAATATTATCCATAGTAGCCAGACATAACAAACCACCCCAAATAAGATTGACGAAGTATGACCCAGAAACAAAAGGGCTAACGCCTACTGGATAACATATGTTTACCTACCTGAGATTGATTGAAGTATTGGCTTATCCCAACAGACAATGAGCCAAGCAACTATGGATCTACAAAACAATTGCATCTTACATGTATGAGTTATAAATAACTCCGTGAGCAAATATGGGGAAGGGGAACAAGCTAAACGGGAGAGTATTTGTCAAAAATACTTTTAAAACAAATGCAAAGTAATCCAAAGCAAAGTCCAAAATTCAAGCAAATATCAAGTTCCAATTTCATAGTATCAAGTATCATTTCACATATGTGAGACCTTTATCTTTATAGACTCGTAGCTAAAAGTAGACGCGATATCACTGACTAGGGGTAATTTTATCATTTCTTTAGTGAGCCCCTAGAAGTATGCTTTTAAACATTTTTAAGGCCTAAGTAGGCCTAGGGCATAAATGAATGATGAAAATAAGGATAAAATGATGAAGGAAATAGAAATAATGATGATTTCCAAGGTAAGGGCAAAATGGTCGTTTTGCACCTCGAGCCTAAATTTTTAAGTTTTCATGAACTCGAGTACTTTTAGACTATTATGGACTTTGTCTTAGTGTTAAATGAGTAAAAAGAGTGCATACAGGAAAGGAGGAAGATAAGTGGCCTTGTTAAGGGCATTATTGTAAATTGAATGAAAATTGGATACACTTTAACTATAACTATCTAATCTCCAGTAGCTTTTCTTCAGTTTTCCAGCAGCTTCTCTTCTTCTTTTTCCTCCTATCCTCCTCTCCATTCCATGTTTCTTGGCACCTTTCATGGAAGTATCCTTTGAAACCTTTAAAACTTCCCCAAATTAGCTTTATTTCTCATGTTTTTCTACACCCTTTCATAGGGTTTTTCATGCTCTTCCACTTTTACACCTCAATAGCCTTCAAAAGTCTTTCTTAGGTACATCCACTCACTAGTTGGACGTGTAGAGAGAGAGAGGGTGATTTCCTTTATTAGCTTTGAAGAATTTTGAAAAGAAATTCAATTGTAAATCCACCAAGGTGAGTGAACTTGCATTTAAAACATTTTTAGGAAATGTATTGGTATTTGGATGAAGCATGTGAATGATTTTTATTTGATTTTTTCTTAAAGATTATGCATGGGAACAAGCTTTTATTAAAACGTTTTATGTGGTGAGTGTGCAATATGATGAATCCTTGTGCTCCTATAGGATGCTGATATATATGTATACAAGTTGTGTATTGACAGTTAATATTGTGTAATAAATATAACCGTAAATGTGCACGATGTGGGGGATGCACATGCCGGTGATGACGGGTGCGAGAGTGTGGATGTTGATATTGCCTGTGAGCGATGTGAGGGATGCACACGACGATATTAGTTGGGCACGATGTGGGGGATGCACACAATGACTCTAGCTATGTGCGCGATGTGGGGGTTGCACATGAGCTAAGTGAGGCGGTGGTGGTATTGGTGGTTATGTATGTATATATATATATTTTTATGAAATAGAAAGTTCATGAATATGGTATATGGTTGTAATGTATGTGAAATCTTGCATGTTGAACCTTGGAAATTGCTAAGTATTTTCAAGTTGATTTTGTCATTGCAGCAGAATGACCTTTTCTTGATATAATGAAAATTTTCTCTTGGTGTCCTGTTTCTCGCAGCAGTGAGAATCATTCTCGCTGCAACGAGAAACTCTTGGGTTGGGAGGCTGGCTACAGTCTCGTAACTCGCTGCAACAAGATGTCTACAGGTGGTTTCGCTGCAGCGAGAAACATTCTGTCGTGCTTGCTACCTTGTTTGGTTTCTGCCCTATTTTCCACTTCTTTAGCATCATAGTTGATAATGGACTTCCAACATCAAGGAATTAATTAATTAAGTTTGAAATTAGGAGTTTTAGTGAGAAACCCTTGGCCAGCTAATGATTTGAGCCCAAATTTTGCTGCAGTGAAAATTCATTGCTGTAGCGAGAATGCCTTTCCACTGCAGTGAGGATCAGTCATTTCGCTTGACTTGCTTGAATGCTACTAAAGTTTTCACTCTTCAAATTCTTTGTTATGTATAGATCTTTCATCATCAAGTGATTAACCAATTAAGGGTTTAATGAGGGGGTTTAATAAGAACTAAACTAAATTGCATTGTTTTTGAAAATAAGTGCATCATGATTTCTTTAAACTTTTCTTATCGTTTGCTTGTTCCCTTCCTTTGTTCACTCACTGGGTTTATACTTACGGTTTTCAACTTCATGTTTTCATATTAGGAGGCAGTCGGTAATTAGGTCAAGGTGTCCTCATAGATTCGTCTCCTTGGTAGGTATCTCAACATTTAATAGCTGTACTTTCGTTGGGTCTCTCCACTGGAAATCGAGTATCCCTTTTGTTGTATATAGACAAACCCGATGTAAATTATTAAGATATATGTTTTAGACAATATATGTATATTTTGATTGGTAATGCCACTATGAGATGGTAATGGTTAGCATTATATTGAATTGGAATTATGAAATGCGACTTTAGCAACTTTTGATGGAATAATGAACAGGTCATATAAATAGGCTTGCTTGGGCTTAGTGGGCTATGCCCATTGGGTCCATGCACTGGTCATGGCCCGAAATTTAGGTTGTGACAACATAGTTGTGGAGCACTAAGTAGTATGAACAACCAAATTGAAGTGTGTTGTAGCACTAAAGTGGTCGGATAAATGATATCCATCGACCATATATCACAGGTGATATGACTGTATCAACTACCACAAAACCAAATCAAGGGTAAGACTATGTCAACTACCAATCAAAGTCATATCAAAGGGGTAGGACCATGTCAACTACCCAATCAAGCTAAGCATTGTGCACAATGGTTTATGTCTACTATTACTAGCTACAGGTCCATAACTCAAGTGGGCTCCATTGAAACATTTTTATGCTATGATTCCAAATATCTAAACATTCATTTACAAATGAATAAATAAATCCACTTGCCATCTAAGGACAAAGATTCAAATAAAATAAATGCAAGTGAACAAGGTTCATCTCAAGCAAGTATATTCTTGATCATTAACTAGTCACAAACAAACATGGGTTTTCTTAAAGGTATCAAACACTTGGAAGGCTTGTTCCCCATGCTCAAAACTAAATACATGATAACTTATTTACATATTTTATCTAGCTTTCTTAAAACAAGCTTGAAATCATTTTTCACATCACAAACTTCACCAAAATACGTTTTCATGCGAGGTTGTAGAGTAGGCATGCTTACTTATACTAAAATAATTAAAAATGCCATATCTACCCCCTCTTGAAGCGTGCTTTTTCCATTTAGCACCTTTCATCGAAAGCTTGGCTTCTACAGCAAGCTCAAATTACTCCAATAACACCTAAAAATGATATTCAATCATCAATACTCTCAAGGTCCCAAAAAAATGAAATTTAATCATCAATATTCTTAAAAAAACCTAATAATTTTGAAATACTTCAAATACCCACTTCTAACCATTTAATCTTCATTTATTTCCAATTATTTCCACCAAACTTTCATCCAAACCTCATATCCATTAAGTAACAACTTATTTTACCTATTTTTCCTCCTTGGTGAGCTTTTAGTGGAGAGATCTAGCCAAATCTTGAAAACTTAGAAAAATTTCTAGCTTTTAGAGAGAGAAACAAAATCCATAACAGGCAAGCTTTTGGGAGTGAAAATCCTTACCTTTAGTAATGGGTTTGGCTATAGATGGCATGCTTAAAATACACAGCGGAAAGAAAATTAAAACTTTATAACTAAACAATCAAAACATACCTCCACCCATGGATCGCCTTGGTGATATTTAACACATAAAAGCTCAAAATAAATTATTATTCAAAAAGTTACCTTGCCAAGTAATTTCATAATCGCAATGGCACTTCCAAAGCAATCTCGCGAACACCACGAAGAGCAAAAACCCTAGCCAATCAAATGCTTGGCCTTCAATAGTAGTACACATGATTGCACTTGAACCTTCAACAAAGGAGGGAGTTTTTAACTATACTTTGTGCTAGCAAAGAGGACAACAATTGTTCTTTTCTTTCTTTTCACAATCTTAGCCAAACCTCTCTTGAAAATTGCGTCATAAGTAATTTTCTTTTTCACACAAAGGGATGGTGGCAAAGAGAGAAAACACTTTTCTTTTTCTGACAAAAACTAAGTTTTCTTCAATTGTGAAAAACTATCATATGGAAAATAGTTAAAAGGTAACATATATAGTTAGGTTAAAATAACTTCAGTTTTGCAATTAAGCCCTCAATATTATAACACATTATAATATTGGGCCCATTACCTAATTAAACTCTTTTAATTAAGTCCTTGAAAATTAAAATCAAAATTAATTTCCTTTATATTTTGCAATCAAGGTCTTATAATTATAACTATTTATAATTATGCCTAAAACTTAATTAAACTCTGTTAATTAAGTTTATAGAAGTTAATTACCTAGCATGTGATTTAAGTCTAACTTAAATCATCACTCTCCCAATTTAATTCAAATGCAATCATTGTGTGTGAACCATTAGGTTCCTAACATGTTGGCAATAGAATTAATTAATAACTTAATTGATTAATATAAATTTCAATCAATTAATTTAGAATCAATTCCATAGACCAAGATTGGCATTTAGCAATGCATCATGGCCATCCAATTGTTAAGAGAGTCAAAGGGTTCTTTGACAACCTTTCAGTGTATAATCTATCAATATAATTCATTCCCTCATCATATATCCCAGAGATAATAAAAGCTTGGTACAGTGTCTACTCTTATTGACCTTCATATTCGTTCTTGTAGTTATAGCATTAGCTTTATAGAGAGTTATGAAACCTTTTTTCATAATCTCCATGTCGCCTTGACTAGTGACTTGAATAAGTTAATGTTAACCAAGAACTAATAAGATATGTCCTCTAAAACACTTGAGGTGTTGATTCCTATCTTGACCACTCATTTGCCTTCACATGCTTCATACTATACCCAAAAGCATCTTATTTTGGCATCCTTGGTTAGGCACTCGTAGAGATGAAATCAAAGCATAGCACTCCTCACATAAGATAACTTAGTGTCTCAAGTCTAGGGAGTATTTACACAGCTGACACATGAGAAGTGTTGCATAAACACTAAAGTGTATTACAAAATGCACTTTTCATGGCGGGTCATGTTCAGTGAACCTGCTCTCCTAGGCAAGCACCTATATTCTAGTTCCAAGTATCTCTATACTTCAATCTATGAGATTGATTGCTTACTTCCAAAGTAAGGAACATAAAATATACCACTCTTTAAGAATCATTAATGCCCAGTCTCAATCGTACATTGACCAAAAATATTTTGAAATTATGCTTTGATGCATAGGGATCTCATAAGTGCAACCCATTACAGTTCCCTTACAAGGCATATTAATCTCATGGTCTTCATCCAATTAGACTTATAACTCATTATAATTGATGTCTTATTGATGAAGAAAAACCTCTAATCATTCAACATGAATGATACTGTTGCATGATTGGAATCAAGCCTTAACCAATCCTAATTAGCTGTAGGGCTCATCCCAACATTTAGCAATTAGAATCCAAGATTTGTTGATGGAGTTCGAAGGTTTTGGAAGGTAGGAAATTTGAGAGAAAATGGGTTGGAGAACAAAGGAATAGGTGAAAAATGAAGTAAGTTTCGGTTCTAGGGCTTTTAAACTCATTTTAAGCTGATTGGGCAGCCTAGGATTGACTATGGAGAGTTTATATCGATCCTAAACAAGTAGGTTTGATAGAATGTCCATTTTTTACTCGATTTTCCTTTACAAGATCTACTATAGAGGGTCTATAGTAGATCTTGGACCAGTAGGTTGGCATTTTCCCCATTTTTCTTTCCTTGGATTTACTATAGAGGGCCTATAGTCGATCCTTGGCCTGAAACCTTGACTCCCCCTACTTTTTACTTCACATGATCGACCTTTTATGCACTAGGATCAACTTATAAAATCCAAACTTGTGAAAATTGTTTCTTTTAAGGCCTAATCTCATTCTAAATCTCTCGCACAACCTTCAAGACTTTTATTTATGAATTTTCAAGGATGAAATTGAGGTTTTAAGTCAAAAAAAGTATTTCTTAATCTTACCAAGTTAATTGTCCAAGTGACAAATTTAACGTGTTTCACCCTAATTTTTTACTATTGGAGATTAATGGTACTTTTTTTGTGCTGATCTCTAATAAATTTAAGCCTAGAATGATAGTTGAATGAAAACCAATTAGTCTTTGTAATGTTTTGTATAAGATAATCACAAAGATATTAGCCAATAGAATGAGACTTGTTTTGTCAAAAATCATTTCTCCCTTGAAAATTGTTTTTTTCCCAAAGGCCTATTAATTATGACTATTTTCTTGCATATGAGTTAATGCATCTATTGGTCATTGGAGAAGGGACAAAAATGGTCTCTTAGCTTTCATAATGGATATGAGTAAGGATTACGTGTGCGTTGAATAGAGTTTCATTTATAAAATTTTGATAAAATTGGGCTTTCTCCTACATTGGGTAATTAGATATACATAAATTTTATATAAATTCAGTTTGAGAAACAAAATTAAAATTTTACAATTTCAAAACAATAATGAATTCAAGGTTAACAAATCAAAATCCAAAATGACACGGTTTTTCTTTGATTCAAAATCAATGTGAAATAAATCTAAATTTTTATGGATTTTGTTTTTTGTAGAAAAATCTACATCAACCTCTTCATTCTAAGGTGAAGTTAGTAATATCTCTTTGGGAGTTGATAAAGACAACTTACACTTTATTATAATTAATTAATAGTCAAAATAGTAAAAAAAACTTTTTTAATTAAAATTATCATTAAAAAAGTAAGCTAGATTCAAAGAAATACTAATGTAATTGAAATGTAAATAGTAACATAATTGTGTAAAAATATGAATTTATTTTATTAAGCAAAAAAATAATATTCAATATTGCATATGAATGATTAAATAAAAGTCAAAATCTTTTTTTTTATGTTGGAAATTCGTGTAGGGCCAACTACCCTATAAACATTTTATTAATAATCGAAAGAATTAAGTACATTAGGGAGGGGGAAATAAAATAAAAGTCAAAATCTAACTAATAATTCCTTTTTTTAAAAAATAGAATAAACCTTAGGAAGTTTAAAAAATAGTAAAGATTTTCTTTTTAAAAAAAGGAAAGTTACATGTGAACTTGATTTTGTATACAAAAGATGCACCGACATAGTTATCATTATTGCATGATATGCAATAATGTATCGTACAATACGAAACAATACTAGTAGAAAACGATATGTATCTATAGTTGTATCGCATTTGATCAAGTATCAAAAACGTATCGTACGATACGCGACACGTATCTTATGATACGGGAATTTATTGTATGATATAGTCAATATACTTTTTATGTGCTTAATCTAATTATGTCACGACCCGGAACTCTCATCGAATCCGTGACAACCGTCGCGACGTCCCGATAGACATTCATTACCCAGAATGTCAATCGAAACCTCGCAAGGCTTAACATCAGTTTTTCTCGCTTCCCCTATGAATATTAGTCACTAAAATTATGTTTTGAGAGATTATAACATTTTCCAAATTAAAACAATAGAAAAACAATTTTTTTCTCACAAGGGCATTTTGGTCATTTTTCCTCAAAAATCTTGAAATCCACTAAAAATTTAGTATGCGAGTATAAAACTCATAATTCATAATCAAAAATAAGTTTAAACATCTAAAACCTTCATTTAAAATGAAATTATGATTATTTGGATATAATAAAAATATTTAATAAAATATTCTATTTTCTTCTAAAACAATATTTATAGAGTTACATGTAAATAATTTTTGTAGCGTAAAAGCTAAATAAATTCATACATATTGTAATACAGATAACCAAAGTATAAAATTTAATTTACAGTGACACGTGGGCCCACGAATGACCAAAAGTATCAAAAGAGGTAAACCTACTATTTTTGAGGATGTAAGTCCAACTGTAGCGCTCAACGAAATGAGCAATCTACCGACTATCCTGAGCCTGATATAGGTGGAAAGGAGGGTGGTGAGATTATATAATCCTTGTGAGTAAACAGATACCATCTAAAATATCTAAAGCTGAGTAAATGGAGATAGATAAAATAATTTAACATACTGTAATTCATCACCTTTCAACTTGTTTCAATCAAATAAAATCAATTTATATAAATCGAGTAATCAACATGACTTATGAATTTCTTAAAACTTTGGCTCGTGTCAAAAATCATTTTTATACCCAGTTATTAGGGATGCCTTGATCGAGGGCTATCCTAACCGAGTCCGCCAAGGCTGTTAAAAAGTTATGTACGCATAAATCATGTTTTTATTTTAAAAACACAGTCGTTCCTTGGCGTTAGCGGAGTTCATCATCACAAGGTGGTTTGGCGTGAAGTGAACTCTAAAGTTATACCTCAGGAGTTACCTTACTCGCCTCTCCAACCGAGGTAATAATATGACCAGGTTCCGTGCCCCTCTAATAGGCTAGTCCACAGAACCAGCCCACTGCAGCAAGCTAAACCTACCATACAATAAAATTCAACAGCATGACATGGCAATTTTATCATTATCCAGCCTATCAAGGCAAACAACAGTTTATACATTTCAACACAAATACCAATTCAGCCATTCATGCCAATATTGTCATAAGCCAATCAATTAGAATCATGAATTTACAACACGCAAAAATAGTCTCTAATTGCTCTATTTTCAAACCATCATTCAATTTCAAGACAATTTATTAAAATCATTTTATTAAATCATATTTTGTTTATAAAATCAAAAAATTAATCATTTAATTCATTTTTCATGAAATTCACAAAATTGGATAAAAACCACTCTAGATAATTAAGACGATAGTAAGGTTACTCACTATTTCGGGAGTTGAATTCCAAGTACTCCGATTCTTGATTCCTCGAGTACTATCTCTTTACTTTTGCCAGAATGCTCACCACCTAAACATAATGCACAATAAGCCATTTACTATATTGTTCTAAATTGTTAGAAAACCAATTTAGGCTTTATACTAATGTATGAAATGGGATGCAAATTGTTCGGATTACCGTCTAAACACGGTATTCTACACAAATTCATTTGGGTCCCTAATTAAATCGGTATTGGCCTAATTCGATCTATCACTCGATTAATTGACCAATATGTCAAATTCAACTCCAATTAACTCCATTTTTCTCCCAATACTCCAAATCATTAAATACAATTTAAATAACTTGAAATGTGGCATAATCATCCTCACATTTTCTCTTGAAAAATTCAACCATTTTGAGTGCATCAACACCATGATTTTTCCTACTTGATTCTCACACCACAAATCACTAATTCTTAACCAAATCACTTGAAATAAAATCAAAATCATCATCAATATTCTACATAGAGAATTCGGCCAATGATGGGTTATGGGAGAAAATGAATTTTTCTTGTTTGATTTTCATGCTACACATCACTAACTAAAAACACTAGAATATCTTAAAATCTAACCAAAACAACCATCAAATCTTCTCTCTCTAAATTCGGTCAACCATGAATCCTTCATGATATCTTGTGATTCAACTATGAAAAATGCAAAATAATGCATTGGAACAAGTCAAAATCAAGAAATTTTACCTTTGATTGCTTAATTACTTGAAATCCACCAATTTTTCTCTTGAATTTTCACCCTAGGGTTCTTGTTCTTTCTTTTCTTCCTTTGTTCTTCTTTGGCCGGCCACATGAATGAGAAATAGGCTGATTTTGTTCTAATTTATAAGGAAATAATAAATGGATAAGAATTTGACACATATCACCATTCCATTGGTCCATATGTCATACTTAGCCATTAAGCAATCTCTCTCCACCACTTAAATTTTCTCAATTATTCATGATAATATTGGATAAAATCTATGTGCTGGACAAATGTTGGGTGGTGTAAAATTACAATTTTACCCTTGGGCGACAAAATGACTATTTTACCCCTATGCTCAAAAAATATGTCTGAATTAAAATTTTTCACTTCTCAAACTCAAATTATGTTCTAAATAGTCAATCTTGATCAAAACTTCTTCCAACATTCCAATTTTAACCTCGGGTGGCAAAATGACCATTTTTCCTCTATATCATGAAAATTTCAATTTGACTCCAAATCGGTCATCGAACTCCGAATCACCATTTTAAATCATTCTAGGGTTTTAAAATTCTCAATTTCATCTTAAAATCTCTATTTGAACTAGTTCGAGGCTTAATTCAACTTAATTGTACTATTTGGTACAATACCGTCCTATAACAATTTTTAAGGTACCCAAGTAAGCAAACATGCTTTCTTATGTAAGAATGGCATAATAAATATATTGTAAAGTTGAGCTTGACAAATTAATTATTAAAAATTTTATTTTTTTAATTTTTTTGAATTGAAACATGAAAAATTATATTTTATGAGTTTCCATCTTTAAATTTTAAACAAAAAATACTAAAAAAATCGAATTCCTTTTTAATTTTAACATGATAAATGTTTTTTATTTTCAAATTAATAAATTAATATTAAAATGTATATTTTATTTAAAATTTTATATTATTAAGGAATATGTTGAAAATTTAAATTAAAAAATAATCATCTTTTCAATTTACAGCCTATAATCTTCAATTCTGTTAAAAATATATTATTTTTTAATTTTTTTCTTTATCTTACATGTATAAATATCATTTATAATTAATTTTAAAATTTTTTACTGTACCTTACGATGCAATACTCGATACTATAAAAATAAGATTTTGATACACTATCCGTATCTTGATTTAACAACTATGCGCACTAGCTAAATTTTCTTTAATTAATGTATTTTTTTATATCTTTAATTAATTAATGTAACATATTTACTAATAAATTTTCATTAATTAACGGTATAGTTGGCACTTTTATGCCACGCCATCTGTCATGCGGTAGATTAACATATCATTTCATTGATGTCATTGTCACATGGCAAATGACATGGCATTAAATGTTGTTGATTAGGAATTATATGTTTACCTATTTGCCCATCCATATGTCCAAAAATGATTGACTTAAAAATTTAAAACAAAATAAAAAAACCAAGCACTTTCTTCCCTAATTTGTAAGTTTAAGGATTTAAAACAAAAAAATAACCTAATTACTTTCTTCCCTAATATAATAGAACAAAGGTTTTGTGTCCAAACAAACTAAATCATCTAATTTACGGTTTAAACTCAAAACTTATTAAATCATCTTAGAGATCAAAAATCAAAAAAATCTCTGAAAAATTGTTGTCTTCAAGTTATTGTTCATTACCTGAAGGGCACATGCCTATTTTGTTCTCTTTAGTTTTTTAAAGTGCAATAACAGCTTAATTGATGAATCATATATTTTCAAGTGGTTGTCAATCCTTTTCAGTATTTGTAAGGATATGATACAGATTAGTACATGATTATCTTGTCATTAATGTTTAGAGAAATCCAGCCTAATGATGCTGATCCCTTCAATTTAACAAGGAATATAGTGTATAAACATACCAATTTTGAACAATATTTTGTGTTCCATCTATCTTGGGTTATCAGTAATAAAAATTTATGGATAAAGACTTTATCTTTTTCCATAATTTTCATTTCTAGCTCTTTGAAAGTTTTAATGTTTCATTCCTCGTCACTTAGGCTTTGGCATTGCATGTTTTTAGTATGGCAGATCAGACCCATTTGCTTTTATCAATTGTTTCAGATTTGTGGCATTTACTTTTAAATTGTAGTCAATGATAGTCAAATTATACAATTAATTCTTGTACTCCAATGAATTTAATTCTTATACAATAATTTATAAAAATTGAATTCTTATAGTTTCCAAAATTAACAAGGTTAATTCAATCATTAATAACGTTAATATTTTTCTGTTATTGGACATAATGGATATTTAACTGTATGGTGTGAAATTATCTCTTATTGATATGATATTTAATTGTATTAATGTGGTACCAAATCTAATGACGTGATATTAATTTAATGATGATGCCATATCCAAAAATGATATACTGATTATATCTCTAAACAATAATTATTACATTATTTTTGAATTATTTTCAATGCCAATCAATACAGTCTAATATCACGTCATATAGCGAAAAAGTTTCCACATTATTAGTGATTGGATTAATCTTATTAATTTTGAAATGCGTGGAGAGTACCTTTTACAAATTATTATACAAAAATTAAATTTACTTTTGACAAAGTATAAAGACTAATTGCTGACTGCAAAACATAAAACAGACTGATACCTAAAATCAACTGCATATGCTTCGACTCCATCAGAGCCTTGCATTTCATCCTATAATTGCTATCAGAAATATATGCAGTTATTTTATGACAGAAAAACTTGAATTGCCCAGAAGCAGCTCTTACACCATACACGTAACAACCAATTTTATGTTACTTAAATTTCATACTTCTTTCTCAATAAAGAAAATGTCAGCTTCAGGATGCATCCAGTACACTATAATGCCCCATTGGGAGGAACTCAGGCCTCAAATGCTAGAAATATAACCAGAAAAGGGTGTGTTATAATCAACCTGTCGCCATGGAGTTCATCCGAGTAATGATTTCCCAGAGAATGGATTTGATTCTCAACTCTCCAGCACACAATAAATTAATTCTATATATCACAAAACGTAACAATGACAACACCAATATCATGAACAACCCAAAATATTGACCTTCATCCAAATAAAATTTTGTTAAAAGGCAGGTGATAGAAATTAGTTAGCAGAAACTTCCAAATCGAAAGCTCTTCCAACTGTTTGATGACAAAGGCAAAGCGCTATTACCGATGAAAACCCCGACAAATCATAATCTCAAACATGGTAAACAAAACATAACGTATAATCCCCGAAATAAAAAATAAGAATTCTACCAACACTGATAGAGGATAACTACCAAGTTCTACAAAAGACAAATTAAAATTTTTTAAGAAATTTGTCTCAATAGAAAAAGCCAAGAACTTTCCCACCAACATTCTTTCTTCTGGCTTCTTCATGGTCCATGATTCCAGCAGATGTGGTGAGCACAATATATCCAAACTGCATGAAGAAAACACATAAAACTCACAACATAGCACTCTCATTTCAATTGAATAAACCTTCCCTAAACTAATGAAAGTAAGAACAGGACATGCCACTCAATAAAGAGGCAAAATAATGATACATATATCAAAATTTGTTTCCACCTTCAAGTGCCTTCTGTTTCTTTCTTCTGACAAATTTCTTACAAAATCATTTCCATTAAAGAAATGAAACATCTTATGAAAACATTATACAGAGATTAAAATTCCAAGAAGTTTCTAAGCTAACCTGTCTTGAAGGAAGTAACCTCGCAGTCCAACCCTCAATCTCTTTGACTCCTACATCAAAACGAGGACTGATCACACCGCACTTATTCAGCCTTCCATTCAGTTCAACCACAATTTTACCAGCTCTGTGATCATCGACATACTCAAACTCTCCAATGTAACCTGTAAAGCAAATAAAAAAGAGTTAACATACCAGCATCTTCATATTACATTAGATCAAATTAACACTTGAAAAAGGGAAGAGATTATGGTCAAACCATGCTTCTGCATGACCAAAAGGAACTTGATGATCACTTTTGAGGAAGGCCTGACCATGACCTGTCGTTTGCCTCTCTTCTCCGCATTGTACATGCTCTTGAGTGCATCATTCAAGACGCTGACCCTCACCATCCTTCCAAATACAAGCTGCTGCTTATTTTACATTAACTAAGTGAGAAATAAGGGCTTATTTATAGTTTTTAAAAAATCACAAACAATTCAAAAATCATGACCATAAAAAAGAAGATCATCCTTGCATTCGTTTCTAGCAAACACTGATTTCCTCCCTGTGCCCAACCATCTTATTCAAATGGGCACATAAAAACTAAAGAATTTCATTCCAACCAAATCCCAAAATTTTATTCTAACCTAACATATTGCCTGTACGTTAAGGGAACCAAACATTTTGAAACATCAGAATTAAAAAATGATTGATTCTTAACTTGCCGAGAAGCCCAAGATCAAGAAAAAAATTCAATGAAACACAACGAAGAAGTTTGAAGATCTAAACATTGGAGAAGCGCAGGGAAGATAACGAAACGAGTGTTTCTTACCTAAAAGCCAAAAAGGCAGCCGCGTCTGGGTTGCTCGGGGAGAGTGGAGAGAAAAGAAGGCTGAATTAGTTAGGGTTTCGGCTTTTTATTTGGGTTTTTAGGAAACACCACTCTTGTAGGGCTTGGGATCTATGGGCCCTTAAAAGCTCGCCCAATTACCCTCTTTCGGCCCAAAACACAATAGAGATGTTTTTTTAACATAAATAGAAAATTAATTAGGCTTTTAATTTATTTAGATTTGCATTGTTAAAATTAAATTGTTTATATATTTTATTTAGGTTGATAAATATAAATTATCACCTTATTATATGCTAAAATTACATCCATCGAATAAGTCAATGCTTTTAAACCACACTTTCTACTTACAGTGTTTAAGTTTGATATTTGAAATTATAAATTAAGTATTTAATTGAGTGCAATTTTGAGATAATTAATTTCTAATTTATTTATAAAATCGTTTAACACTGTTAAGCTTCTTTACCAACTAAAAGAAGAATATCACATGACTCAAGCATTAATAAACATTCTTCAATTTTCATCAAACATAAATTTCCAAAAAAAAAATTCATCAAACATAACTATTAAGCATCATCCAGCATTATCAACCAAGGAATATTAATCATTTCATAAGAATTCTCCAACTTAGGATCTGTTTGGTAACCATAAAATAAGTTGTTAAGAAAAAATCTTTTATTTATAAAATATTTTACAGGAAAATTTAATATTTTATGTTATTTAGATAAACTGTCGAAAATATTTTCCATTGTTTAAATCATCTTTTGGAAAATATTTTCCCCATCACTAAAACTATAAAAATTATATAAATACCAATTCTCTAACATCCTTAGAGATATGAAAATATTAATATTCATTAATTGTATATAATATCTAAAACTTAATTTTCAACATTAAAAATATGATATAACCATAAAATACCCCAAAAATCTATGCATCAATCAAAATTAATAATCATACATAAGAAAAACATTCTACATTAATAATAAAACATATCATTAATCATGTTACAAATTCATACTACATACATAATTAAAAACATCCAACAAATATCCAACAAACATCTTACAAATACTATCCAAAATAATAAAACCTACTCCTAATATAATTAATCATTCTATATAAACTTACTAGCAATATAATTTAATCATCCTTCATCAAACCTACTAGGAATATAATTAATCATCCTACATTACAACTCCTACATTTATAATCAATCATCCTACATTACGGTTCTTACATATATAATTGAGCATCTTATAAATATCCAACATGCATCTTGCAAATCAGAAAATCTAATCATTAGCCCCGTAAAACATGAAATTATCTAGCCAAGCTCTTTCCAAATTATCACTCTTGACCATGAATTCCCTTACTTGATTCTCATGCTCCATGAAATAATCAAATGCAAAGATAAAAAAAAGTGCTCATCATACCCATCCATACTCATCACTTAAGCATAGAGAAAACTATGAAAACCCAACTACCACTACCCTTTCCTCAGCTAGAAATAGTGGTTAGAAAAGTTCAAGTTAATGAAGTTGAGCAAAGGGAGAAAGGAATGTCTAATATACTTAATTCAACCAAATATCCTTCCTCTACAAATACTTACTATAGAGCAAAAGCAGTTGATGTTGATAAAGGGAAGCCCACTCCATTACCTCCAGCGAAACAAGCACAAACTTTGGAGTCAGAACCACCACCTCCACATCTTACAACTAAGCAATGGTATAAGGAGCATATCCTATTACCTTCCTTTCATAAGTCACTCCTTAATCTTTTTCCATGGAAATAGAAATCAAAGTGGTTAAGTCCTTCATAGTGACTATGTAACACCCCGTGACCTCATTTAGTAGTCAATAAGACCCTATCGACAAGACGATGGGTCACTTAATGTAAATTTAAGTGTCAAAGAGTGGTAACGGGAGAAAAAAATAATTTAGAATAAAATAATATTAAAATATTAATATTTTATTAATTAAGGGAATCAGTTTGAAGAAGGATTATATGATCAATTTAAGTGGGGGAGAAGAAGAACGAATGAATTTTGGAGATAAATGACGTAAGTGAGACCCATGTGTTTTATTAAATCGAGCTAGTACGGGTAAATAAATATTTAAATATTATGGTGATACCGAATTGAAATGCAATTTTGATATTTCGATTGTATACGTGTAAAGGAGTAAAGATAAAAGCAAAATAAAATTTTTTAAACGCGTCGAAAGGATCGAATTTTAAAATACGAAAGTTGGAGGGTTATGTGGTAAATAAAATAAAATCAAGGATTAAGTGCAAATGTGTTAATTGAAGTTAATAAAATATATATATAATATAATAATGTAAATATATGGGAAGAAAGGGCAACCGCCCATGTGATCAATATGCAACGTAAAAAAAAAAAAGAAAATAATAAGAAGAGAAGAGAATGATGGGGGCCGAACAATAATAAAAGAAAATGGTAAAAGTTGATGGGCAGTTGCCCATGTGTGCATTAAAAAGGGTCCTAAATTCATTTTTAATTAAGTGAAGGAGGTAGGGGTCGGCCTAAAAGAACCATGAAGAAAGAAAGAAAAGAAATGGTGGAGGGGCCGGCCAAGAGAGCTAAGAGAGATGAAAGAGAAAAAAAAATAGAGAAAGAAAAAAAAAGTCACAACTAGCTATTTGAAGGAGAAAAAGGAAAGAGAGAAGTCGGTTGCGAGGGAGAGAACGAAGCAGACCAAAGCTGAGCCGAAAAGAAAGAAGAAAGAGAAGAAATGGAGGAAAAGAAAGAAAAAGAGGAAGCAGTCGGTTGTGAGTGAGAGGGAAGAGGTGCCGCCGGTTTTGGGTGAGTTAAAGGGAGGAAAGGAAGCAGCTTTTAGGATAATGAGAGAGAAGAGATGCCGTCGGCTTTGGGTGAGGAAGAGAGAGGAAAGGTAACAGCTTTTGGGGTGAAAGAGAAGATCAATGGAAGCTATTAATGTTAGAGAGAAAAGGGAGTAGCCAGATTTTTGGAAAAAAAAAGGAGAAAAAAATGGTAAGTTAATATTATATTAAGGTTTATGGGTGGTTTAATATTGTGCATATTTTGGATGAAAAATATGCAATTTGGTTAAGGAATTTTTATTAAGCTGCTTTNGGTTTATAGGTGGTTTAATATTGTGTATATTTTGGATGAAAAATATGCAATTTGGTTAAGGAATTTTTATTAAGCTGCTTTCCATACAAGTGTGTGATTAAGTATATTGGGTTTAAATTGTTGCTAGGAAAGTTTGTGTGAAAGCGTGCCGGACGAAGTACGTGACTGGTAAATAGGAATAATTATACACGCGTACGAATCAATAGCGATGTAGTAATCCCACTATTGTGAGGTGAGTAGGGGGTGTCAATTTTAAAATTTTCGTAAATATATACCTATAAGTATGATTTATTTTAAACGCGAAAATTATGGATAGCATGTGTTGGTAGCGATCTTAGAAAATTATGATTGCAAATTATGTTTGGAAATCGTTTTGAATATATATATGTATAAATTATATGTAAAGAGTTTTGAAAATCGGGAAACAAGCCCTTCACATTGTTTTGCCTAAAAATCTGTGCCTTATATATTTGTGTAGTGTGCATTCATGATTATATTGCTTACTCACCACGCAAATCACTATTTGAAATTCATGCATAAATTTTATTTTGAGAAAATGATAGATTTTATAATACCCAATATTTGACGCTTTGAAAATAATTCGGCATGAATTTCAAGAACGCAATGTAAATTTTTTTTAAAAACGTTTTGGACAAACCGAGAGCTTCGAGAGTAGGCCGGATGTCACATCGATTAAGTGTGACCCTGTGCACGAGTGAGCTCTAGCTAGAGAACCTTTGGGTCACCGACGGGCGGTTAGGCGTGATGGGGACCACGGCTTGTGATATATGTATGCGTGGTTAGGCCACCGGATGATTACGCGGTTGCGACCGCTTGATTCTCCGATGTCGGCCAACATCTTGAGACTACCATGGCATGTGGGATCCGGTGGAGTAAGGCTCCCGGATGTTATTACTTGGTAGCGGGACCACAAGTTTATTTTCATTCCCTACTCGAGAGTGGCATCTCCGGGTTTTCAAACTCATATTTCTTTGCATGGTGAAAGCGAAATTTAACGATTTTTTTGCAACTCTCCTATTTTTATGGTGAAATGAATTTTAACTCCTTGAGTGCGAGGTGATTTGTGATTTATGTATGAGTTTGATTAACATTCGATTTCATGGGAGCTTGCCGAATATATTAATTTGATTTGAGAAAAATGTCAATTGATCTTGACGGTAGAATTTTCTTTATGTAAAATTGTTTTAATTCAATATTTCAAATGATTGACTTGAACAAGGTTATTGATCTATTTTGTAGCGAAAATTTTTATCTGCCTTGGTTAATTTACCAATTGAAGTGTTTATAATCCGCAAGAAATCCTTAGTTTTTCATA
This sequence comes from Theobroma cacao, assembly GCF_000208745.1. NCBI lineage: Eukaryota > Viridiplantae > Streptophyta > Magnoliopsida > Malvales > Malvaceae > Theobroma > Theobroma cacao. The sequence goes on along the minus strand of NC_030859.1, from coordinate 9,343,823 downwards.
TAAGCCACAAACTCCCGTTTGAAATAAATTATTTTTATAATCCTGCATTTTAACATTCAACTGATATGTTGTTTACTTGTTTCCCATCTACGCCCTACTCACGGAGTCGATGATCACTGAGTTTGTGAGACTCACACCCTCTTTTTCCCTTTTTGCAGATAGAGATCAACATAGCATGTAATCATCGATGTGTACGGTCCACCGCAAATAGGTAAAGGCATCTCATAGCATTTTATCCCGAGTCACTCCGCTGTTAGAGGTTGAACCGTAGCACTTTGTTTATTAACTTGTAAACGAATATTGATGTTTATATAAGTAAATAATTGGAGATTATGGATTTCAATGTATATACTTGTGAATAAATGGTTTAAAGATTGAATTGATTATTACGTTATAGCTCAAGTCATGATATGATAGAATAATGTTTTAAGTATCCATATGGAATGGTGATTGTATATAGTGAACTAACGGGCATTTCTAGTCAGGCTTGTTCGGGACTTGACGGGTCTTTCCCTAAGGTCTCGGATGCCGGTAGTGACCGGGAGGGGTCGTTACAAAGTTGATATCAGAGGTCTAGGTTTAATCAAGTCTTAGGAATTCTCATGTTAGCTAGCGGAGTTGTAAGAGTTAATGTAGAGTCTTGTTTATGGTTTGTGATTGCAACACAAGTCATAGATAGGAGGCTATATAAACTCTTATTCCTAGCAACCTACCTTTCTTCTAATGTCATGTAAAATTCATAAGTGGTGCCGTTGTCCGGATTTGAGATGCTACTCGAGACACAAGCTGCTGTTAGAAAGATTTTAAGCAAATGCTCCTGAGGAAAGGTTAATGTAATGATATACCTTCTGACTAACAGTGGAGGAAAGTGGAGTTAAAAAATTTGAGCCATGATTGTCAATGGGAAGAAATTTGATGACTATGAGTGGCTATTACAATTGATGTGTGGCCAAGAAGTACAAAAGAAAAAAAAAGGTTAGTAAGCAAATATGCTCTAAGGATGGACTTGAATTTTGTTATTGTCACGACCCGGTACTCTCCTCAAACCCGTGTCAATCGCCGCGATGTTCCGATAGACATTCATTACCCGGAATCCAATCGAAATCCCGTAAGGCTTTAATATAAGTTTTCTCACCTCCCCTGCGAGCAACAGTTGATAATATCATATGTTAAAAGATTATAAGCTATTTCCAAACCAAAACAATAAAGAAAATATTTTTTGTCTCACAAGGGTATTTTGATCATTTTTCCCTAAAAATTTCAAAGCCATCTAAAAATGTAGTATATGAGTAAAAGATACATATTTCACAACCAAAAATGAGTTTAGATGTCTAAAACATTCATTTAAAGTGAAATGATAGCTATTAAGATAAAATAAAAATATTGAATAAAATATTCTATTTTCTTATAAAACAATTTTTATGGAACTACGCGTGTCACGACCTGGAACCTCCCTCGGGCCATGACAACCGTCGCGACATCCCGATTGACACTCAATATCCGAAATGCCAATCGGAACCCCGCAAGACTTACGTATCAGTTTCTTGCATTTCCTGTGAGCAATTGTTGTTAAACATTCCGTCTTAAACAATTACTAGTCGTTTCCGGCTTAAGTAAATCAAAAGACAAAAATTATTTTATTTTATTTTTTAAAAAAGGATTTATAGACAAATATTACTATTCAAAATATTGATTAAAATATAGCATTTTTATATAAAACAATATTTACAGAAACACGTGTAAGTAATCTTTTGTAACGTGGAAGTAAAATAAATTCATACATACAATAATTTACAAAGTTATAATGTACAATAATAATTACAATGACAAGTGGCCCATAAATACACCAAGTGTTGGTGATAGTAATCTACTGTCTGTGAGATAAAGGGGTCAACTGGAATCCTCGACAAAATCGGGTATCTACAAGCTACCACTGGCCTGAAATATTTGGAAAGGAGGTGGGTGAGATTTTGCAATCTCAATGAGTAAACAGACATTATCATAAATATCTAAAGGCGAGTAAAATGGAGGCAAGTTTAAACAACAAATCACAAACCATTTCATAAGGTTTTCAATTTATTTCTTAAACCATAAAATATTTGTAATTTACCAAAACAGTTGTTAAGGCTTATGACTTTTATTAGAAACAAGGCTCAAGCCAAAAACTAGTCCTTGGGGATTCATTGGCTGAGGCATCTAACCGAGTCCGCCAAGGTTGTTAAGATATTTATATGTTAAACACATGTTAGTTTTGAAAACAAGCCGTTCCTTGGCGTTGGCTGAGTTACAAATTCACGTGGGGGTTCGAAGTGAAGTGAGCTCTAACACTACCCCGAGAGTTACCCTCCTCGCCTCTACAACCGGAGTAACTATGCAACTGGATTTACCGTACCCCTCTAATAGGCAGTCTACAGAAACCCGTCACTACAGTGACTAACCCACCAATTTTAATAAAATTTCGACAGTATAACGTGACTTTTATTTATTTATCCAGCCTGGATAGTAAAAGACAGCTTACATAAATTCCCAATGCAATTATAAAATATAGCTACATATACTCATATATCACAAGCCATTCATAGGAAAATATATTTTTCAAGACAATTGGCAGCCTCCAATTACTCAATTTCATGATCAAAAGTTTCTTATTTCAGATAATCACCACAATATATTTATTTATCACATTTATTTCTAAAACATCAAAAGTCCCATTTTAATCTCATTTTCGTTTCATAAAATACATAAAGAGCATTTAAAAATAAACTCTAAATAATTTACAATAATAATAGGTTTACTCACAGTTTGTACAAATTAAATGCTTTCTAGGTGCCCCGATCATTATTCGTCGGGTACAACTTCCTTGCCTTTATCAGAAGGCTCTCCTTCTAGACACATTGCAAAAATTACACAATTCACCACATTGATGCTAAATCACTATATAATTGACTTAAATCCTATACTAATGCATGGTTTGAAATGCAATAGCCTAAAACGGCTTAAACGCGTATTAACCTATTTTTGGCACTTTATCTGATAAATTGCTAACGCGCTCCATTTTAGCTCTAAATTGTCCCATTTTCTCTCCAACATTTCTAACCATTAAATATCAGCCAATAACCCTCTAAAATCACCAAAATCAGCTCACTTTCCTCCTTGAAAAATTCGGTCAAAATGGGACACTTACTCGGTTAATTTTCCATTTTGTTTTTCTATCACATTTAACCATTTTTCATCATTTTCTCTTCATTTCTTTTAGAATAAAAATCA
>NC_030859.1:9333423-9340365 GCF_000208745.1 Theobroma cacao | reverse complement strand
CAAAGGCATAGGAAAGGTAGAAATCAAGCTAAAGTAAAAAAATCTTACCATTAGATGCGTAAACGGACGAAAAACACGAATTCCCCTTTGAATTTTCTAGTTTTCCTTTGGTTTTTCTCTTTTCTTCCTTTCCTCTCTATTTTCTCTCTTATTTTCTCCTTATGGGCGACCATCACCTGATGTGGGGTTTAAATGGGCTGATTTTCCTTTAAAATAATATTAAATCATTAAAAAGTGCCATGTATCACTTTTCCATTAGCCCGTTTTTAAAATTTCATCCTTTAAACTTCAATTTTTTCACCACTTAAAATACCATAAATATTCATACCAAAAATAAATAAATCCTATGATTTTGACAAGTTTTGAGTGGTGAAAATTACGGTTTTACCCCAGGATGACAAAATTACCGTTTTGCCCCTATGTTTCAAAAATTGCCGAAATTGAAAATTTTCACTTCCTATCATTAAATTATACTCCAAATAGTTAATCTTGGTCAAAAATTTCAGTCCATGATCAAATTATTATCTTAGGTGGCAAAATGATGATTTTTGCCCCTAAACATCAAAATTTTCAATTTTTCCCCAAATGAACCCTCGAACTCCGAACAATCATTTTTAGTCATTCCTAGATTGTAAAATATTAAATTTCATCCTACGATTCCTATTTGAACTAGTTCGAGGTTAAATCAACTTAAGTGTACCGTTAGGTACAATACTGGATTTCGTCTATTCTAAGGGGCTTTCCTAACGTAGTAACATGCTACTCAGTGCATATATGTCATGACATGTGTTTATAGGGTCGTGTTTTACAATTATCCATCCATCCACTCATGCCCACATTATCATAAGCTATTTAATTCAAACCATGATTTATAACACAACAAATAGTCTCCAATTACTCCATTTTCCAAGCGATCATTCAATTTCAAGACAATTTTATAAAATCATTTTGTTTAATCACATTTTGCTTATAAAACATAAAGATTTACCATTTAAACTCATTTTTCTATAAAATCACAAAAACGAATAAAAACTACTTTAGATAATTAAGACGATAATAAGGTTACTCACAATATCGAGAGTTCGAAATACTCCTATTCTTGGTCCTCTGGCACAATGTCTTTGCCCTTGTTAGAGGACTCACCAACTATACACAATACATGATAAATAATTCAATATATTATGTCATATCATTATAAATCTATTTCAGGCTCCATATGAATGCATGAGGTTGTTTGGATAGTCACTTAAAAATGGAATTCACGTTGGTTCAAGGGTGATCGGAATGGATCAGTTTTCGACCTAATTTGAACTCTTCACTTTTGATTTAACCAAAACATCCAAATTGACTCCAAATAAATTCATTTCACTTCCAATACTCCAAATCATCAAATATAAGCTAGATAACATGAATTATAGCAAAATCATCCTCAACATTTTCTCTTGAAAAATTCAGCCATGGTGGGTGCATAAACACTATGGTTTTTCACACTTGATTTTTGCACCATAAATCATTAATTCCTAACCAAAACACTTGAAATAAAATAAAATCCACCATCCACATACCATAAGGAAGATTCGGCCAATGAGGGTGATGTAAGAACATGAATTTTTCTTGTTTGCTTTTTATACTACACATCACCAACCAACTAAAAACACTAGAATAACATGAAATCTAGCTAAATCCAACATCAAAACTCCTCCCCCCATGTCCGGCCGGCAAAGGTATCCTCATGCAAACTTGATTCTCAACCATGGAAAATGCAAAAGAATGCATAGGAAAGGTAGATCACAAGCTAAAATCAAGAAATTTTACCTTTACTTGCTTAATTCCTTGAAATCCACCAATTTTCTCTTGAATTTTCTAACTAGGGTTTTGTTCTTTCTTTCTTTCCTCTTTTCGTTGGTGAGGCCGAACATGAAGAATGAATAAGAGAGGTGTGTGCTAGTTTTTAATGTAAATTATAAAGAAATGAAAACTTGCCACTTGTCATCATCCCATTGGTCCATTTTTGAACTTAATAATTAAGCATTCTCCCACCACCACATAAAATATCTCAATTATTCAAAGTATAATAGGTAAAATTCAAGGGCTTGACAAGTGTTGGGTGGTGTAAAATTCCAATTTTGCCCTTGGGTGGCAAAATGACCATTTTACCCTTACGTCATGAAAATTTCAATTTGACTCCAAATTAATCCTCGAACTCCGAATCACCATATTAAGCCATTTTGGGGTTTTAAAATTCTCAATTTCATCTTAAAATCTCTATTTGGACTAGTTCAAGGCTTAAATCAACTTAATTGTACCATTAGGTACAATATCGTCTTTTAACGATTTCTGAGGCATTCAAGTATGCAGACATTTTATCAACTACCTATACAATATGGCAAATATATTATAGAGTTGGGCTTGACAGCACTACCCCCCTTAAAATAAAATTTTGCCCTCAAAACTTCACTTATCGGACTCGGAGAAAAGATGGGGCTATTAGCTTCCCATCTGGTGCTTGACTTCCCACGTCATCACATTTTATAGGGAATTTCGATTTGTGCACCTCATTAACCTCCAGTTCAACTTGAGTACTTCACTTATGTTTATCATTATCCTTTAGAATCAGATCAACAGTAACCTTCACAATCATGATCTTTTATATCGAGACATCAAGCATGCTTCTATTACTATCATTAAATTTGAACCATAACTCCATCTCAATCATACCAATTTCGATTGTATTTTATATTTATTTATGTATACCAATCACCATCTTATTACTTCATTCCTTATTAACCTTTTCGACATTCATTCATTCATCCCCTCCTCATACAATATTGTGTAGTTTACAGTATCATTAACATGCCATACTCATTCCTATATATATCCTCAACATTAGGGAAGGTTAATGGCTTCAATTATTCCCACATACTTCATGTTTACCTTGCATTTAGGAAATTTTAATCTTCTTAATCCTATTAGTCCATCTCATACGGCTTAACCGTACTATAGATTACATTTCCTTAACTATTTCCCCAAAACTCCTTAGGTCGCCATAAGTCAACTTCTGACAGGATTCTTGATTGTTACATTATCTATGCAACTCATTAAATATATTGAGTTCAAGTCTTGAACCACTAAGAACCACTCTTCACTTTAGTTGGGTACATTACTAGCTCCACACATACATATGCACACGCACATTTAGATGTCCATATTCCTCATTATGTACAAGGGTCCTTGTTCTCAAGTGCCTTCAGACTAATTTCCCTTTGTTGATTCCCATCCATAACCAAGATTCAATAGAATAATCTTCATAATTCGTGTCAAAATTTTTCATATTTAACTTAAGAACATTGGGTATAATCCATTCCAGATTGCTCTCTTTATGTCTATACTTAGCTTCACGTCATATACACATTTTTACTCTTTTCTTATCATTCCCAATTATATACTTAAGCTTCCTTGTACTATATATCATTGCATCATAATGTCATTTTCATTGAATTGCAATCTAATATGCATGTATGCTTTATAATGTCATTGATGCTTTAAAATTTTTTTCCTTGACTCGATCATTGCATGTTATGCAATACCAAAATTCCTAAAAGTCATCCTTATTCCTCAATTATCTTTCATGCCTCTTAAATATATTGTATCCTTATTGCATTCCGATATTGATTTGTCACTTAAGACTCAGACTCATTTGAATCATGTATGCTTCAAGCATTTTTCGAATTCCAATTCCCATAATATATTAGAAAATTTTCATTATCTGACTTCATTATCAAGGTTAACTTCAATCATCTTTTGTTCTATTTTTCCATACTAATGTTACATCATTCTTCTCGGACCAATCTGCAGTTTGTACTTGGAATTGCAAGACTTGAAACAAAGTTCTTCTTAAGTACTTTTCAATGTCAATACTAATTTCACTTTCAACTTACGGCTTCCTCTTTATAGCCACATAACTTAATACTTACTTTCACAAAATCCATAGCAAAACTCCTCTTAAGTATTTCCTTGGGGATACCTATCTAAAACTTATGTCTCACAACATGTGATCATTTAACCTGTAACTTAGCCGTTAGGCCCCTCAGCTAGTTTTAAAAATCTCACATTTCATACTTGCCGTGCATGATTAGAAATTTCTTCTCAAAGATGTTTGTGCATCCCTGAAACATTTAATCTTTTATTTGCTCCTTAATATCTCGAGTATGTCGTTCTATAGACGTGCATTTATTCTTATAGGTATATTAATACGTACTCATCCATTCAATCCCCAACTCATCTTCATATGTTTCTAGGGTATCACACAATTGGCCTTGTGTTGTTACTAACCCTTTTCATTTAACTGAGTCAAGACAAGAATTGTAAATTCTCATAACGATATTCTATATAAACTCATTTTCTGTATCGCCCTTGTCATCCTTCATTCACACTTCCATTACTTGGTATCTTATCTCAATGTAGCCATCTCAAAAATCTTTCAATTTCTCTTTTAATTATATACCCATATACAAGGAGATAAAGAAACTTTTCAATTCATTCAAATTAACATTCCCCAGAACATTTAAAACTCCCAAATAACAAAGCTCAATGACCAATGACCGAAATTCAACTTGTAAGCTCATTATCATGTCACTCCCATCTTGCTCGTGCATCATAGACATGAGATATTCGTAGCATTGCAGCGTGGCAGTCAGTGCAGTAGCACTGTGATTACTAGAAATTCCCTCATCAAAGCTATTTGTCTGCATTCAAGGTCACTACATCAATCATCCTCAACCATTGGGTTTCCCTTCTAGGCATATATCATGAATTTCATAAGCATAGGTACCTTCTATTTGCTTGTCATACACAGTAAGCCAAGTTAATACTTTCAACTCATGTCATATTTTGACTTTCATCATCATTCATGAAATCCTACCTTAAAACATCATTTCCATATGGTGTAATGAATTCAAGATACATATACCACCCCACACATAATTTGTTCACTATCCACAACATTCTTTAAATTTATTGTTGTCCATATCTAATTATCTTCCTTGTCTTGTACTCCAATAATTTATTGACTTTCAGTATAATAACTACGAAAACAGTTTGTCTTTCTCCACACTTTACACTTGCAATCCTTATTAATCAAGAATTTATCTTTCTCAAGTTCCATCATTTACCTCCAATGGACCATATTTGTGTCAGATTATCATTTCATAATATTATGGCATCATTTTATAATTCCCTCCATACTTAAAGTTATGATCCTTAACTTAATCACATTAATCACTCAAAGTGTCGTCTAGAGCCTCATTAATCCCTTCTATATCTTTTCGAATTGTAACTACAATTAATATTCCCAATTTCACATCTTCATGATTGATTGTTAGTCTTACCACGCTGTTTCCCAATATCTTATGCAATTACCACACACTGAACCCACTTATTATAACATAGTCCCCTCGTTCAATGTGTTTGCTCGGGAATCATCTTCTCTGATACAATTTGTCCCATAAACCAAAATTTTATTTAGCTTTGCATTCGGAATCATATCAAAAACTCACATACTACGATAAACAATAATTTTCAACAAACATCATCAATTCAAATGGTCTTTTTTACCTCGTCAAAATCTAGGGTTATCACCCCAAAAGTTCATCACGTTAATCGGTATCCATTTCTTAGTACTACAAAATATATTCATTGTTAATTAGGGTAATTGCTTGAATCATTAATGACTTTCCACATCAGTCTTCAATAATTATCTAAGATGATCAACCTTGCCACTAAGATAAATATCTTTCCTTAAAAGCCATAATGCTAATCCGTTTTTGTCTTACCAAAAGATTCCCATATACATCCAGTGTCACGACCCGAAACCTCCCTCGGGCCCATGATAACCGCCGCGATGTCCCAATTGATACTCATTACCCGAAATACCAATCGGAACCCCGCAAGGCTTACATATCAGTTTTAAACAATTTTCAGTCATTTCCGACTCAAGTAAATCAAAAGACAAAAATATAGCATTTTTATATAAAACAATATTTATAGAAACACGTGTAAGTAATCTTTTGTAACTTAGAAGTAAAATAAATTCATACATACAATAATTTACAAAGTTATAATATACAATAATAATTACAATGACATGTGGCCCATAACTACACCAAGTGTTGGTGATAGTAACCTACTGTCTGTGTGATAGAGGGATCAACTGGAATCCTCAACAAAATTGGTATCTGCAACCTACCACAGGCCTGAAATATTTGAAAAAGAGGTGGGTGAGATTTTACAATCCCAATGAGTAAACAGACATTATCATAAATATCTAAAGGCGAGTAAAATGGAGGCTAGTTTGAACAACAAATCACAAACCATTTCATAAGGTTTTCAATTTATTTCTTAAACCATAAAATATTTGTAATTTAGTAAAACAGTTGTTAAGGCTTCTGACTTTTATTAAAAACAAGGCTCAAGCCAAAACTAATCCTCGGGGATACCTTGACCGAGGCATCTAACCGAGTCTGCCAAGGTTGTTAAGATATTTACATGTGAAACACATTTTTATTTTTCAAACAAGTCGTTCCTTGGCGTTGGCCGAGTTACACATTCACGTGGGGGTTTGAAGTGAAGTGAGCTCTAACACTACCCCGGGAGTTACCCTTCTCGCCTCTACTACTGGAGTAACTATATAACCGGGTTTACTGTGTGCCTCTAATAGGCAGTCCACGAAAACCCGTCACTGCAGTGACTAAACCCACCAATTTTAATAAAATTTCGATAGTATAACGTGGCTTTTATTTATTTATCCAACCTGCATAGTAAAAGATAGCTTACATAAATTCCCAATGCAATTATAAAATATAGCCACATATACTCATATATCATAAGCCATTCATAGGAAAATATATTTTTCAAGACAATTGGTAGCCTCCAATTACTCAATTT
>NC_030859.1:9329184-9332696 GCF_000208745.1 Theobroma cacao | reverse complement strand
TTGATTTCTATACACATTTAACTAACTAAAACTATCAATTTAACTAAAAATCAAAACATAAAAATTTCAAATTCCTCCCCCTTGAATTTCATCCAGCCCTTGATATCACTTTTTGATCTCTCTCCTCAAGCATGCTAAATGGAAACATAGGCATACAAAAGGTAGAAATCAAGTTAAAGTCGAAAAATCTTACCGTTAGACGCGTAAACGGTTGAAAAACGTGATTTCCCCTTTGAATTTTCTAGTTTTCCTTTGGTTTTTCTCGTTTCTTTCTTTCCTCTCTATTTTCTCTCTTGTTCTCTCCTTATGGCCGGCCATCACTTAATATGGGGTTTAAATGGGCTAACTTTTCATTAAAATAATATTAAATCATTAAAAAGTACCATGTGTCACTTTCCCATTGGCCCGTTTTTAAAATTTTATCCTTTAAACTTCAATTTTTCACCACTAAACATACCATAGTTATTCATACCAAAAATAAGTAAATCCTATGATTTTGACAAGTTTTGAGTGGTGAAAATTATTGTTTTTACCCCGAGGTGATAAAATTATCGTTTTACCCCTATGTTTCGAAAATTGCCGGAATTGAAAATTTTCACTTCCTATCATTAAATTATACTCCAAATAGTTAATCTTGGTCAAAAATTTCACTCCATGATCAAATTATTATCTTAGGTGGCAAAATGACAATTTTTCCCCTAAACATCAAAATTTTCAATTTTTCCCTAAATGAACCCTCGAACTCCGAACAATCATTTTTAGTCATTCTTGGACTGTAAAATATTAAATTTTATCCTACGATTCCTATTTGAACTAGTTCGAGGTTAAATCAACTCAAGTGTACCGTTAGGTAAAATACCAGGTTTCGTCTATTCTTAGGACTTTCCTAGCGTAATAACATGCTACTTAGTGCATGTATGTCATGACATGTGTTTATAGAGTCGGGTTTTACATCCAGTCACTTAAACAGGTACTTTATAATACATTCTAGTCATACACTTTAAAAGCCAAACTATTAACTTCTTTGTACAGATAAGTATTACATTTTCCCTTAAATGACACTTGCCTAGACTTACGGTGATACGAACTTCAACGAAGGTATTAAGTATCTTTAGGATCCTTTTCCGGATCCTCCTTTTCCTTATGAGATTTTCTCCTTTGTTCCTCAATCCAAGCTTGCTGTATTCTCCTACATTCCTCATAACTCACAGGTGCAGCATTTCTTCCACAACCGAGAGGAAAATGTCATACAACAGATACCTTCCTAGGGTGGTGATTTACAACAGTTACTTTCTCCTTATTCTTTTCTTGTTGTTCCCTTACATTACTTCCACAACCTGGAGGAAAGTGTCGAACAACGGATACAAGTACCTTTCTAGGATGATAATCCCCTTTGGCTATCATTATTTTCTCCCTTTCTTCAGCCTATTCCTTAGACTTTTTCAAAAGGGAATTTCTCATACTTACATTAATGTCATTACTATCAGCACTTTCTGGACTACTTGGTTCGGGTTGCCATCGGCTCCTAGCAGTAGAATCTAACGATCCCTCACTAATACTATGAGAGGCATCGGGACTACCATCTCTCCTAGACATGGTGTGTGCAACCAGTGCACCTCAAAACCTATGCGCAATCAAACAGTAATTTCTTAATTATTTATGCATCACAAGAATAGGGAGGTTTCTATATGCAACTGCATGCATTCGATTCAACCTAACCTAACTTAACTTGGGGCCATACTAACACTGTAAATTTTTAAAATAATTTTAAAGATAAAAGCTTTGATACCACTTAAATTGTCACGACCCGGTACTCTTCTTGAGCCCGTGACAACCGTCGTGATGTTCCGATAGACATTCATTACCCGAAATTCCAATCGAAACCCCACAAGGCTTTAATATCAGTTTTCTCACCTCCCCTGCGAGCAATAATTGATAATATCATATTTTAAAAGATTATAAGCTATTTCCAAACCAAAACAATAAAGAAAATAATTTTCGTCTCATAGGATTATTTTGGTCATTTTTCCTCGAAAATTTCAAAACCATCTAAAAATGTAGTATATGAGTAAAAGATACATATTTCATAACCAAAAATAAGTTTAGATGTCTAAAACATTCATTTAAAGTGAAATGATAGCTATTAAGATAAAAATAAAAATATTGAATAAAATATTCCATATTCTTATAAAATAATTTTTATAGAACTACGCGTAAATAATTTTTGTAGCGTAAAAGCAAAATAAATTCGTACATACAGCAACACAGATAACCAGAATACATAATTTAATTTACAATGACGTGTGGACCCCCAAATGACCAAAAGTAACGAAGGTTGTGAACTTACGATTTTTGAGGATGCAAATCCAACTGTAGCCCTCGATGAAATCAGATATCTACTGATTATCCTGAGCCTCAAATGAGTGGAAATGAGGGTGGTGAGTTTATATAAACTTAGTGAGTAAACAAACATCATCTAAAATATTTAAAGCCGAGTAAATGGAGACGATTAAAATAGATCATCATAAGATGGTTCATAACCTCAAAACACATTTCAAATCATCTAAACCAGTTACATTTCATCCAAAATATACAACGAGGCTTATGAATATCTTAAAAACTTGGTTCGTGCCAAAACTCATTCTCGAGGATACCTTGATCAGAGGCATCTAATCGAGACCGCCAAGGTTGTTAAAGAAAAGTTCATATACACACAAAACAAATTTTTATGTTTAAAAGCACAGTCATTCCTTGGTGTTGGCTGAATTCACTCTCACGTGGTGGTTCGACGTGAAGTGAACTCTAAAATTTACCTGAGGAGATACCCTCTGCACCTCTCGTACTAAGGTAAAATATAACGGAGTTTACCGTGCCCTTCTTTAATAGGCTGCTCCACGAAAACCCACCCACTGCAGTAAGCTAATTGATATCTCACCAAATCAATAAAATTCCAACAGCATGACGTGGCAATTATTTTACAACACAGCATGTCAAGGTAAAACAACAGTTCATATATGTTTAGCACAATTACCCATCCAACAACTCATGCCCACATTATCATAAGCCATTTAATTCAAACCATGATTTATAACACAGCAAATAGTCTCCAATTACTCCCATTTCCAAGCCATCATTCAATTTCAAGACAATTTTATAAAATCATTTCGTTTAATCACATTTTCCTTATAAAACATAAAGATTTACCATTTAAACTCATTTTTCTATAAAATCACAAAAACGAATAAAAACTACTTTAGATAATTAAGACGATCATAAGGTTACTCACAATATCGGGAGTTCGAAATACTCATATTCTTGGTCCTCTGGCATAATGTCTTTACCCTTCTTAGAGGACTCACCACCTATACACAATACACGATAAATAATTCAATTTATTGTGTCATACCATTATAAATCTATTTCAGGCTCCATATGAATGCATGAGGTTGTTTGGATAGTCACTTAAAAATGGAATTCACGTTGGTTCAAAGGTGATCGGAATGGATCAGTTT